>NC_077229.1:81715286-82015286 GCF_027887165.1 Monodelphis domestica
TAGATAATCAGAATGTGCAATTTACAAAACCAATCATCCCAGGGCAGCTGGGTGGCTCCTTGGATTGAGAGCCAGGCCCAGAGATGAGAGGTCCTGGGTTCAGATGTGGCCTCAGGCCCTTCCTAGGTATATGATCCTGGGCAAGTCACTTAACCCCCATTGTTTAGCCTTTACCATCACTCTTCTGCCTTAGAACCAATACACAGTATAGATCTGGGATCAGGAAGGAAGGTAAAGGTTAAAAAAAATCCCATCTATCTGAAATGGGTCTTGGGTTCAGAACAGGAAACTTAACTTGTTTTGATAAAAAGTTTCCCTGATTATGTCTTAGTGATTCATTGAGAGGAGTCCACCATCTTACTGAACTTTAACCAGCCTCTTAGTATCCCAGGCAATTCTTTAAGAATATAAATTGGCAATCTGTATCAGAGAAGGGAGTTTCCACATCAGGTGTATGCTGAATTGCTAGCATAGTTCTCCCTCCCCCTAAAAGGGATGCTTTATTCAATAATCAATACATTTGGTTATATGTTGTCAATGTGGAATCTAGAAGTCCCCAGTTTATTTAGTTGGGAGGTAGAAACCCCAGACTTTGACCTTGTCACAGGAGAGTTTTCCCTCTGAGGGAAGATCCTGCTTCATGGGTCTCATGCTAACAAGCAAAAGGGGGGGGGGTGTCAACATGGAATCTAGGAATCCCAAACTTGTGGCCTAGTGGGATCTGGTGAACCCCAAGTTTCCGGACTAGCTTATAGGTTGGAGACCCCAAAGCTTGTCCTTGTTCCCTTTTCCCATGGGAATCTACCCTGCAGGGAATCCCAGGCTGGCAGTTTCAGACTGAGTGGGAGACCTTCAGGGGAATGACAATCCACTTCAGGTGGGAGCTAAGCCCAATCTGAAGTCCAGTGACCCTCCAGAAGCCTTTTCCCAGTATATCACACCCTCCTTCCAAGGATCAAACTCAGGACCTTCAGCTTGTGAGACTGTGATGCCCTGCCTATATTGCCAAAGAGTCACACAAGTTGACAATGGGGATTACACACCTGGTAAGTGTCAGAGCCAATATTTGAAAGAAAGGAAGATGGTTAACTGCCATTACAGCCTCCTCCATATTTTAAAATTCTCACAAGGCCAGCACTTCCATGTTAAGTAGAAAAAACTAACAATGGATCTTACCTCCAACTGCCCAAGGGTTCATCTTGCCACCAAAGGTCATCCAGGTACATTTACACCAAAAAAGCCCCTCAAGTACAATCCACCTTTTGATTTCCAATAGATGCTAATGGAAGGTAGAAGAGGAAGAGGAAATTAAAATCAGTTTGTTAGCTGGAAGTCAGACTCAACACACCCAAGAGTCATCCTAGTTAGTGAGGCAAGATGCCAATGACATCATCAAGTCTAATTTGCACTTGATCAAGGATGGCTCATAAAGTGACCTCCACACAGTTCTATAGTGAGTCATGTGGAAATTAGTGACAGAATTAGTATGTTGCTAGATTCCTTTGGGATCAGGAAGGATTCATGATTAGTTTTCATACAATTTCTAAACCTACAACATTCAAGTTTTTAAAATTTCTAGATAAACGGGAGATATGTCTATGACCTATCTAAGACAAGGTAAAGTGGGAACGAGGACAGCAACTTACATAGTAAGAAGAAAAATAATTTTGAAAGAATTTAATACTCTGGTTCATGAAATGATAAGCCAGTTGTTCAGAAATTGAAGATGAAGGTAACACCTACATTAGGTCATCTATGACCTGTTAAAGAGATCATGGACTTGCAAAATGAGGCATGCATTTTTTGGACATGACTAATATGGAAATTTGTTTTGCTAGACTATTCATATCTGTTATCAAGGTGGGTTTTTTTTTTCAGTTGTTCAATGGTGGATGGGAAGAAGTGGGAGGGAAAGACAGTAAATGCTTGTAATAATAAATGTTTAAAATAAAGTCCTAAACTTAGCTATATGTAATTTTTTTCCTAATTTCCATTTTTCAACAAGAATTTCTTTATAGTTAAGACAAGTAGTTTGGCTGCATTTGACTTTAAAATTTTGCTTTCCGTAATGATCTTCCTTCTTCTGATGACCTAAAACTATCATTAATCTGAGTAAGGCCTGGGTTGACTTCAGCTTTTTATCTTTGAATGATCCATACAATTTGTGAGAAGTAGCTGGATTTGGAGTCAGGAGCCTTAAGTTTCAATGCTGCCTGGATCAAGCCACTTTTTATCTTCTCAGTGCTTCAGGCAACTCTAAGACCATAAGTAACATATGAATTACCATTCCTTATATTGATGAAGTCACGGGTCTGCATCCCAAAACCATATCTCATAGTGAGCTTTTTGTTAGTATGTTTAATCAGTATAGCTATTTCAATATTAATTTTAGCTTTCTTAGCTAATTAAGGTAGTAACCCATCCAGACATATTAACTGTTAGAGATTTATTAAAATATCATTTAAATGACTTTTTTCTTGGGTTATAATAGAGAATGGTGGCTTTGAGTCAAAAAGAAGTTACTGAGAGTAGCTGGGTGGCTCAGTAGATTGAGAGCCAGGCCCAGAGATGGGAGGTCCTGGGTTCAGATCTGACCTCAGACATTTCCTAGCTATGTGACCCTGGGTAAATCACTTGATCCCCATTGCCTAGCCCTTACCACTCTTCTGCCTTGGAACCAATACTCAATATTGATTCTAAGACTGAAGTTAAGGGTTATAATTTTTTTTAAAAGTTACCTTTTTGTTTGAATTATGTGTTAAATATAGCTCCCAAAATACAAATTTTATGTCAGCATTTACTTTGATAACTCATATTTTATATAATGCCCTAAAGCTGACAACCCTGTAACATAGGCAGTGTAAGTATTATTATCTATCTCCATAACCCAATTAAGAAAGTAGGGCTCTAAGGGGCAAGGTTACTTCCCCTCTGTCACATAGATTATCTGGCAAATGTTGGAGCCAAGATTCAAACCTCAGTTTCTACTAAATGATTTGAGATCTGTAAAGATGATTTTTAGAGTTGTGACTTAAATTTGGTCGCCAGGGGAAATCCCAAATAAAATACCAAAGTCACTCTGGAATTTTATGGTAATTGAATTAATATAGAGGGAAGAAATTTAAGGAGAAAGAGGGAAGGGGATATAGGATTTCTCCTGCCTGGCCTATGCCAGGGGGAGTTTAAAATCCCCACCTCTAGGTCTCTGAAGAAGATTAGAGGCTTCTAAGAGGATAAAGTTGGAAAGTAAAGGAGGAAACTGAGCCAGAAACTCACCACTGAAACAGACAATAGCTTGTAGCCACACTAAGATGCTGAAAGCTCAGCATGCTCCTCTCAGCTAACTCTCCATCGCCAATCAGGGAAAAAGTCCCAGAGAGACGAAAAATCCCAAATATATAGACCTTTCACCCTTGTGTCTCCTCCTCTAAATTTTCACATCTACCAATCACATCAAAGGCGAAATTTCTCCAGGACTGCCCATACTTTTAGTTCTCATCTTCTTTGATTAGATTATATATTTTGAGTTACTTAACACTTCTTTGTTAAGTTCACCTTTTGTTACTTACTTGACCTTTTTGTGATTAATTTAACCTTTATAGTTACTTAACATCCTTTTGTATTAAGATCTAAAAATAGCCAACACTTCCCAAATTAAAACATAACATCTGTGGAAATCTGTTAAACAAACAAAACCCCCAAAATCACAATCTTCTCATCTTTCTCCATACCTTCTCTCTCCTTGGTGACCAAAAATTGATTTTGTAATGAAGTTGACTTTGCATAGTTTCACATCATATAAATTTATAGGAGTTACCAAATTTCTTTATAACCCTGTTTCTACAGTCCACCAACCAACAAACATTCATTATTCATTAAGCTCTTATTACATTCCAGTAATCCTGCTAAGCTCTGGAGATACAAGGAAAAGCAAAAACAGTACCTTCTTTGAAGTAGTTTACATTCTTTGAGTCTAAGCTATTTGGTTGCTCTGATCTCTCTGAGATTAGCTTAAGGATCCCATGAATCATAAAACTGGTACCAGATCTTTGCAGCCTATCTCTGTATCAGATGACTTTTTCTTCTTTCATCATTGTCAAATCTCAGTCAGAAGGGACTAGATTTGGACTCAGAAGAGACCTGGGTTCAAATTATGGCTTGAACACTTCTTGCTGTGTAACCTCAGATATATGACTTTGGTTTATTAACTTAAGGTTTCTTGGGGCTACAATCACTAGGCTGTCTTTAGGCAAAGATCACATGTATCCATGAACTGTTGTCTGAGTTTTAATTGGAAGATTGTTTCTTCTTCTCAAACTCTACTTGTGAGACTTCTGAGATAAGGAAATGTAGTCCAAATCTTCCTATTATGAAACAGAGATAAGAGAATCTAGACCAAACTGTTTGTCCTGAAGGAAAAGTAGTTTTATGTGTTGTTTTAGCAAAAGTAAACTTCAGTTTTCAAGAGTATAAGAAAGTGGTGTTTTTCTGTTTGCTTTTTTTTTTAAGTAAAATTTTAAAGAAACTATTCTAGTTTAGGAAATGTTGGCCCCTAATGCAAAGATTACCACTTGTTTGGAAAAATATTATTTCTGAGCAATAAGAGAAGCCACTGTCAGTATAGTTGTACACTCAGGAATAGTTCTAGTCCCAAAGTTCCCTGAAATATTTTGTTGAAATAGGAAGTAATGGGGTTTTAAGTACAAGGAAGGTTTCATCTTGTGAAAAGGGAATTCTTTGTTCCCTTTGCCTATTCTGAGTGCACACTAGTGAAAGGGAATCCTTTCTTCCCTTTGCCAATTTCCAGCTAACACTTTTGATTGAATCAACAAAAGCTTGAACTAGGTAGAGGAGCTGCAAACCACTTAGAGCATCACACCCTTAGAAATTCAATCAACCAGGAAACTGTGAACCTTTTGATAAGAAATTGACCTTCAGAGGCCTTTGATAAGAGTTGACACATTCAGAGGATGAGAGGTGTGAATCCCACCTGGGCAATGCTAGACAATTTGGAAACTGTGATTGGCCCTTGTGAAAAGGGGAAGGGACAAGGAGCCACTATAAAAGGCCCTGAATGTTGGCTTCAAGAAGGAATTGGATGGACTTCAAGAAGGAAGTCAGCTTAAGAAAGAAGGTCCAGTCAAGAAAGAAAGTCAGCCTCAGGAATCACCTTCAGCTTGTGTCATCATCTCAACTTTGAGCAATAATACTTTGAATTGGCAACCACAATTATTATTTATAATCTTCATATATTTTAGTCAAACCATTAAAATTTAATTCTTACAATTTCCAGTAAGCTCCTTGAAGGCAGAGGATATTTTATTTTTTATCTTTGTATTTCCAATGTCTTACATATATAAGGTACTTAATAAATGCTGGTTGAATGGATAAGTAATACTCAACAAATAAGTTTTATTTCATTTTTATTTTTTGAAACCCTTACCTTCTGTCTTAGTATGAATTCTAAGCAGAAGAGTGGCAAGGGCTAGGCAACTGGGGTTAATTAACTATGGGACCACATAGTTAAAAAGTGACTGAGGTCAAATTTGAACCCACAACCTCCTATCTCCAGGCCTGGCTCTCTATACATTGTGCTACCTAGCTGCCCCACAAATAATAATTTGCCAAGAAAATGGATGATCTAAATGAAATGCAAGAATATTTAGGAAAATGTGAATTATTCAGATTAACTGATGAGATAATAGAAAATGTAAATAGCTCTATCTTTAAAAAGAAATTGAACAAGCCATAAATGACCTCCCCCCACAACAATAAATAACCTCAGCACCGGTAACAAATTCTACCAAATATTTAAAGATCAATTAATTCCAATAAACTACTTGAAAAATTAGGTAAAGATGGAGTCCTACCAAATTCCTTTTATGACACAAATATATCTTTGTTACTTAAACCAGGGAGAACAAAAACAGAGAAAAAAAATTTAGAATTTCCTTAATGAATATTGATGCAATATTTTAAAATACAGTACTTTCAAGGAAATTAGGAAAACATATCCCAAAGATCATATACTATGCCCAGGTTTGATTTATTCCCAGAATTCAGGGCTCATTCAATATTAGAGAAATTATATATTTGAAAATATGAATAACAAAAAACAACAAAAATCATATTATTAGATATTTTAAAGGCTTCTAACAAATATAATGCACATCCCAACTCAAAATACTAGAAAGCATAGGAATCAATGGGTCTTTTTGTACAATTATAACTAAGGACTAGGTAATGGGGGTTACGTGACTTGCCCAGGGTCACAGAGCTAAATAGTGTCTGAGGCCATATTTGAACCTAGGACCTTCCATCTTCTGGGCCTGGCTCTCAATCCACTGACCCACCTAGCTGCCCCATAGTATTCATTTTTAAACCAATAAACAAGCATTATTTGTTGTAGGGAGAAACTATAAGCCTTTCTAATAAATCAAGGGGAAAGTAAGGATGTCAATTATCAACATTATTCAATAATGTACAGGAACACTAGATGTAGCAACAAGATGAAAAACTGAAGTGAAGAATAAGCATAGGTAATGAAAGGACAAAACTCACTTTTTGCAGAGGATAATATGGTTTACCTAGAGAACTCTAGAGTAAAATAAAAAACAAAACTAGGTTTTAATTAACTTTAAATAATTCATTAGTTAAACAGTTGATATGATTTAAACATAAAGAGTGATGCTTATAAGTCAATAAGGGGAATGTAGAGTTCACCTGTCAGATTTATGGAGAAAGGAAAAATTTATGACCAAATAATAAATAGAATATTACAAAATATAAAATGAATAATTTTGATTATATTAAATTAAAAAGGTTTTGTAGAAATAAAACCAATGCAATCAAGATTAAAAGGGAAGCAACAAACTGGGGGGAAAATTTATAACAAATTTCTCTGATAAAGGTCTAATTTCTCAAATATATAAGGAACTAAGTCAAATTTATAAGAATCCAAGTCATTTCCCATTTGATAAGTGGTCAAAGGATGTGAATAGGCAGTTTTCAGATGAAGAAATCAAAGCTATCAATTATCATATGAAAAAATGTTCTAAATCCCTCTTGATTAAAGGCATGCAAATTAAAACAACTCTGAGGTACCACTTTTACACCTCTCAGATTGGCCAATATGACAGTAAAGGAAGAGAATAAATGTTGGACGGAATGTGGCAAAATTGGAATACTAATGCACTGCTGGAAGAATTGTGAATGGATTCAACCCTTTTGGAGGGCAATTTGGAATTATGCACAAAGGGATCTAAAAGAATCCATACTTTTTGATCCAGCAAAACCACTACTAGGTCTGTATCCCAATGATAAAAAAATGGGAAAGGACCTCTTTGTACAAAAATATTTATAGATGCTTTTTGTAGTGGCAAAGAACTGGAAACTAAAGGGATGTCCCTCAATTGGGGAATGGCTGAACAAAATGCAGTATATGATGGTGATGGAATACTATTGTGCTATAAGGAATGATGAACAGGATGATTTTGAAAAGAACTGGAAAGACCTACATGATCTAAGGCAAAGTGAAATGAGCAGAATGGGGAGAATATTATACACAGTAATTGCAACATTGTGGAATGATCAAATGTGACAGATTTTGCTACTAACAGCAATACAATGATCCAGGACAATTCTGAGAGACTTATGGAAAAGAATGCTCTCTACTTCTAGAGAAAGAATTGTTGGAGTAGAAATGCAGATGAAAACATATGATTTATCTACCGCTTAATTACTTGGACATATGATTTGGGATTTTGATTTTATAAGATTATTTATGTACAAAAATTAATAATATGGAAATGTTTTGCTTGATATTGATATACATGTACAGCCCAGACTGAATTGTTTGTCAACTCTGAGAGGGGGTAGGGAAGAAGGAAGAGAGACAACATGAATCATATAACTTTGGAAATTTGTTATTAGAATAAAATAAAGAAAAAAATAAAAAAGTTGAAATAATTAAGAATTTCAAGAAGTTATATGATATAAAATAAATACATATTTGATTCCATTCTATAATTGATTTTATTCTGCACTGGCAAAATTAATGAACCTGATAAGAAGGTTTGAAGGGAAAAACTCTTTTTGTCAAATTCTCTGAAAAGGATTAGATATCTAAAATATATAAATAATTAACAGCTATGTGAGACAAATAGCAATTCCCTAATAGATAAGTGGTGTGACCACGAAAATGTGGTTTTCAAGACTCTGAAATGCCAAAACTGTAAAGATAATTTTTGTGTCTTGATTTTTATCAAAAATAAGTGGTTACCATGGGAAAAATTCCCAAATATGAAAAATACCCAAGTCAGCTGGGTTTTATGGAGATTTTAATTAATACAAATGAAGGAATTAAAGGAAGGGAGGGAGACAGAGTAAGAGGAAATAGTAGGAAAAGGCTAGGGCCTAGGCCAAATGGCCTAGGCCTTTCTCTTTAAGAGAGAAAACTAAGTCGGTCTTTTATCCACTCACCACAAGATTTTGTCCAAGGAAGCTCTAGTGTTCAGAGAGACCCTCCAATTCAGCTTCCAAACTCAACTAAGTTCAGAGGCCCAGCTCCGAGCTCCTGACCTCCTTTTAAAGAGAATTTTCTCCTATGTCACCTCCCCTAAATTTTCACATCTACCAATCATAGTAGATGCTTTCCACAGGACTGACCATTCTTAATTCACATCTTCTTTTGTTATCACCTTCTCTGAGTAGACTAAAACATCACACCTCTTGCTAAGCTTGCCCTTTGTAAGTTGCTTGACCTTTTAGTGATTAATTTAACCTTTATAGGTTCTTAGCACCCTTTTGTATTAGATCTAAAAATAGACCACCTAGCTTAAGGTTTTGGCCTCACTATAAGTATGAGTTAGGACTTTTTCATTGTTCAGTAAGGAGTTTTACAACTTTATCTTCCCCTAAGGTATGCCTAAGTATGGGTGGAGTAATGTTAAATTCCCAATACATTCCTGATCAAGTACCTCCATTGTTTAAATGGGGAATAGTCTTAACCAAATGTTCCAAGGTAGAGTCTGAGTAGTTTTTAAGATTTACAGTGGTAAAAGGATATGAACAAACAATTCTTAAAAGAGCTTGTAAAGTATTAACAACCATATGAAAGAATGCTCCAAATCACTAATAATTAGATAAATAAAAATCAAAACAGTCTTGAGATTTCACCTCATATTCTGCAAATTGGCAAAGATTACAGTACATGGCAATAGTCAAAGTTGGAGAGTTTGGAGTAGGATAGACACGCTGTTGTTTCGCTGGTGGTGCTAGGAATTGGTACAACCATTTTGGAAAGTTATTTGGAATCTTCCAAATAAAATAACTAAAATGTCCATATCCTTTGATCCAAAGATTCCATTCCTGGACTTGTGCTTTAAGGAGGTCATTAATAAGAGGAAAGTCTTTATATATGCCAAAATATTTATATAACATTCTTTGTAATTACAAAAAAAATGAAAAGAAAAGAAATGCCTACTGATTGGGGAATGGCTAAACAAATTGTGGCACATGAATATAATGGAATATTACAATGCTTTAAGAAGGGTGAACGTGGGGCCAGTTCTGTGGCTCAGTGAATAGAGAACCAGGCCAAGAGGCAGAAAGTTCTGGGTCCAAATCTAGCTTCAGACACTTCCTAGGTGCATGATCCTTTGCAAGTTACTTAATCTCCATTTCCTAGCTCTTACCACTCTTCTGCCTTGGAACTAATACCTAGTATTTGCTCTAAGACAGAAGGTCAGAGTAAAAAAAAAAAAGGATTAATGTGACATATATGATCATGGAAAGATTCACATGAATTGACGCAATGAAATAAGCAGAGTGTCAAGAAAACAATATATACAGTAAGTACAACAATGTAAACTTACATTACAAAGAACAACCACACACACAAACATCAAAAGTCAATGTTGTAAAATTACTGGGAACATGTTGTTTTTATTATATTGGCTCAAGATTGCTCATGAACAATTAACATTTCTCTTTTGTGAATTTTAGATTTTACCCTTAACACCATGTGCTAGATCTGATTTTGTTTGTGTGAAAGTGTTTTGCCAATGTGTTCATATAGTTCCTGGGTTTGTTTTGGCAGATAGACTCTCAAGTATTTTATATTGTCTCTAGTCAGCTTAAATGGAATTTCTTTCTATTTCTTGCTGTTGGACTTTGTTGGCAATACATAGAAATCCTGATGACTTATGGGGATTCATTTTCTATTCTGTAACTTTGCTAAAGTTAATTATTTCAACTAGTTTTTCAGTTGATTCTTTAGGATTATTCCATCACAAAGAGTGATAGTTTTGTTTCCTCATTGCCTCTTATTCCTTCAATTTCTTTTTCTTCTCATTGCTGTAACTAATATTTCTAGTACAATATTTAATAATAGTGGTGATAATGGATAATCATATTTTACCCTAATCTTACTAGGAAGGTTTCTAGCTTATTCCCATTACAAATAATGCTTACCTATGGCTTAGGTAAATACTAGTTTTCATTTTAGGGAAAGCTCCATTTATTCCTTTGCTTTATAGTGTTTTTTGGTAGGAATGAGTATTATATTTTGTCAAAAAACTTTTCCTGCATGTATTGAGATAGTTATATAAATTTTGTTATTGGTATGACTAATTATGCTCACAGTTTTCCTAATATTGAACCAGTCCTGCATTCTTGGTATAAATCCCACTTGGTTATAGTGCATGATCTTTGTGATATATTGCTGTAATCTCCTTGTTAATATTTTTTTTTGTTTAAAAATCCTTACCTTCTGTCTTGGAATCAACACTGTGTATTGGTTCTAAGGTAGAAGAGTGGTAAGGGCTAGGCAATGGGAGTTAAGTGACTTGCCCAGGGTCACATAGCTAAATCATGTCTGAGTCCAGATTTGAACCCAGGACCTCCCATCTCTAAACCTGGCTCTCAATCCACTAAACCATCCAGCTGCCCTCTCCTTGCTAATATTTTATTAAAATTTTTTCATCAATATTCATTAGGGAAATTGGTCTGTAGTTTTCTTCCTGTTTTTGCTCTTCCTGGTTTAAGCATCAGCACCATATTTGAGTCATAAAAGAAATTTGGCAGGATTCCTTCTTTACCTATTTTTCCAAATAGTTCATATAGTAGTGGAATTATTTTTTAAATATTTGGTAGGATTTACTTGTGAATCCATCTGTTCTCAGAGATTTTTTTCTTAGGGAGCTCATTTATGGCTTTTTTCAATTTCTTTTATTAAATCAGAATTTTAAAGTCTTAGTTTTTCTCAAGATTGCATACATTTTCCTCCTGTTTCTGCCCACTTCACTCTGAATCAGGTTATATAAATGTTCCCACTTTTCTCTGAGACCATCTTTTTCATCATTATTAAGGCATAATGATATCCCATTAATTACATTCATCTACTGTAATTTATTAAGCTATTCCTAATGGCACTGTTTTCTGTTTCATGTTTAAACTTCCTGGCCTGGTTTTGGAAACCTTTTACTTGGTGGTTTTGTATCCCTTATCTCAATTGATATTTATTAATTGCTGCTATGTTCTAAGCACTGTGCTAAGTTTTGAAGAATAAAAATAAAAGAGGTAGAACAGTCCCTTCTCTTGAGAAACTTACAATCTAATGGGGTGGTTACAACATACAAACATGTACAAACAAATCATTTACAAGATAAATAGAAAATAATTGGCATTGGAATTAAATAAAAGCCTTGGAATTAAGAGGGTTTTGGAAGCTTTCCTGAAGAAGCTGGGATTTTAGTTGAGAGTTAAAGGAAGCCAGGGAGGTCAGAAGTTAAAATGAAAGAGGGAGAGCATTCCAGGTATGGAGAGTAACCAGAGAGAATGCCCAGAGCTGAGAAGTGGACTGTCTTGTTCCAGAAACAGCTAGGAGGTCAGTGTAGACTCAAGAGTTTATACCAAGGAGTAAGGTGTAAAAGAAGATTGGAAAGGTAGGAAGGAGCTGGGTTATGAAGGGCTTTGAATGCCAAATAGGGGATTTGGTATTTGATCCTACAGGCAATAGGAACTGTACTGGGTAGGGTTGTTATATATAGTTGGACTTGTATGTTAGGAAAATAATTTTGATGATTGAATGAAAGTTGAATTGGAGTAGGGAGAGATTTTGCAACAATCCTGGTGTGGGGTAATAAGGCCCTACTCTATGGTAGTGGCAGTGGCAGAGGAGATAAGGGGGAGTATTGGAGAGATATTGTAAAGGTGAAATCAAAAGGTCTGAGAGTCTGGTATGATGGTATTACCCTCTACAGTAAAAGGGAAGGTAGGAGGAGGTTAAGAGGGTTTAGAGAGAAAGTTAATGTTTGGTTTTGGACATGTGGACTTTAAAATGACTACTGGATTTCCTGTTCAATATGTGTAACAGGCAGTGGGAGATGGGAGACTGGAGATCAGCAGAATAGTTAAGGAGGATAGGTAGATTTGAGAATCAGCAGAGAGTAAGTAATTAAATCCATGGAAGCTGGGTAGCATAGAGGGAGAAAAAAAGGGCCCAGGACAGGGCCCCATGGGATAACTAAGGATAAGGGGGAGGGGGGTAATCTGGAGGAGGATCCTGAAAAGGGAACTGAGAAGGACCATACAGGTAGGAGGAGAACCAGGAAGAGAGTAGTATCACAAAAACATAGAGAGGAGAGAGTATTAAAAGGGAGACAATGATCAATAATATCAAAGGCTGCAGAGAGGTAAAAAAGAATGAAGACTGAGAAAAGTTCATTGGATTTGGCAAGCTGCTCCTCTCCTGTTTCCTTGTTCCACTCTCCTGTTTTGTTCTACACCAGCTTCTTAGCCCTTAACTACTCTTTTTCCTTCCTCCTACCACTTTTGAAAATTTGATTTATGGTCTCTAGGTTATCATGTAAACTCCTTGGGATCAAAGACTATGCTATCCTTGCTTCCTAGGAGAGTTAATGGCATGAGTGTTCCAGTGGTGATGTTAGTGATTTTGTAATTGACACACCTTGAATGAAGAACTGGAATACTGTGGTTTGCCTCTTTCTCCCCCTACTGTCTCAGTTTAGTCCCAGAACATATTTAGCTTTGGAGCCTCTTTGGCTGCAAATCCATGTATCCTACCATTTTTTTTTTAGCATTATCACATTTGAGAAAATACCTATTATCATCCCCATTTACCAAAACAAACAAACAAAAACAGTTCCGATAATTACACCTTTAATAAATGTGAAGCAGAATCTGAACTTTCTTCATTCCAAATCTAAATTTAATGTTCCTTTCTCTGTCACGCAGTATTTATTAATGCCTGATAAAGCCATGGAAGTCCCTGCTAGTAAGTCTGCAGTCAGCATAGCATGATGCCTCAAAGAGAAACCTTTGGGAGTAATCTTTAGGACCTAGACTGGTTCTAATACCCTAAAAACTCACATTTCTATATGTAAGGGTTAAATTTAATGGTTGGACAATAATTTTATGAAATTATGTGGTTGCCAATATTTATTATATCTTGAGTCAGAAATTTTATTTATAAATAGAGAGGGAATAATAAAGAAGAGAAATGTGATGGAGATAGCATCTAAAAGCTCTCAACCAGGAAGGCTGGTTGAGACGGCCTCCTCCAAGATGGTAGCTACTTCACTCACCCAACAAAGTAGTCTAGGAGTCAGGGTCTAAGTTGAAGCTGAGTTCCAAGCCCACGATCAAAGCTGTAGTCTCCAGCAAGCTCCCTTGAAGACTCTCCCAGTTAGAAGACTATCTTCAGAAGACAATTTCTTCAGACAATCTTCTCCAAGACCATCTCCCCAGACCCAGTTGAGGGCTTGCTTTTATGTTGACTCCTTGTCTCTGCCCCTCTTCACAGGGGCCAATCATAGTTTCTAAAATTGTCTAGCATTGCCCAGGGGGTTCACAGTTTCTGAGGGTGTGAACTCTTACAAGTTACTGAGTGATTGAGTTTCTGAGGATGTGAATTCTTAAAAGAACAAGTTTCAGGGTTTTAAAAAGAGGTGGAGTTCTTCCAAGTATCTTGCTGGCTTCTCACTTAGCACTAAGTAAGGTGTGAATTCACTAAGTGAGCTCCTCCATCTAGTTCAAGTTTGTGTTGATTCAATCAAAAGGTAGACAAAGGAGAGTTAATCCTGTCTTCACAATCTAGTGAGGTACTTAAGTTATTGTTAAGCAAAGTGTTAGCTCCAACTAGGCAAAGAGAATAAAGGATTCCCTTCCACAAGTGTAAACTCAAAAGAGAATGAAGAATTCCCTTTTACAATAGCACTTGTCTCATGTAGATAGGTAGAGAGAATTATTATTCCCAATTTACAAACATGACATTTAGTAAAAATAAAAGATTTCCAAATATCTGGAAGAAAAGACCAGACTTAAACAGAAAGTTTGAGGTCCAAATATAAAATCCAAGAGAAGCATTAACAGTTAAATAAGAAAAAGAAAAAAATTAAGGGCTTCAATAAGGTCAAATGGCTTATATTCCTATATTAAATTATGATATCTATAACTCTTAAAAATTATCATTATCATAGTAGGTAGAAGAAATTTACATAGATGGTGTGGTAGAAAGCTATTTAGGATATGTCAAAAAATAAAACTAGGGGTGAAAAAGAGGATAGTACTAAGAGAAATGGGAAAAGAGAAGTAAAATGGGGTAAAATATATCACATGAAGTGATGGTGTGTGTGTAGACCAATTTACCAACATGAAAACAAGTTCAGGAATTTCTAGATCTAGAATCAGTGGACTTAGGGTCATATGTCGGCCGTGCTGCTTACTAATGTTGGAGAGTATATATCTTTCAGTTTCCTCATTGGTAAAATATTGTGGTTGGACTAGATGACCTCAGAGATCCCTTCCAGCTCAACATCTATGATCTTATACCTTATCTTGGGTCTTACAAAGAGTAAGTGCTAGATTTGGGATTTTCTTATTTATTAACACTCCTCTAAAATATGCTATCTTCTTTATGCATGTTAGTAATTTCTTATGACTATTCCTTCTCTATTTGTCTGTTGCCCTCTCTAATTTTATCTGCTCATCCAAAGCTAAGCCATTCACTGGATTCTTCTGGAAACTGAGGGAAGGTCTTTCGTAACATTTAGGCTTCTCCTGAATGCTCTCTTTTCATTGACACCTTCAGACTTTTTCAGTCTCCTGTTAACAAAACTGCTTACTTCAATGGGAAGTCTTTTTTGCTCTCCTCCCCTCAGTGAGTACTTTCTATCTCCATTAGAATGTGAATTTCTTCAGGACAGGGACTGTTTTTGCCTTTCTGGGGTACACCCAAAACATAGTACAAAGTTTTTTTTTTTTTTTAAAACTCTTGCTTTCTGGCTTAGAATCAATACTGTGTATTGGTTCCAAGGCAGAAGAGTTGTAAGGGCTAGGTGATGGGGGTGGGGGGCAAGTGACTCACCCAGGGTCACACTAGTAGGAAATGAAGCTAAATTTGAATCTAGTCTCTAGGACTGGCTCTTAATCCAACTGAGACCCTCAGCTGCCCCTCAGAGTAAAATCTTAATTGTATTTGCTGACTTGGCTTAAAAGACAACTCAAGTTTTTCTTTCTCATAGAGGAGAACTTTTGACTACTTGTTTACACCATTTTCTTTCCCTTAATTCCTTTACCTTTATATGTAATACCATCCAAACAAGACTTGCTTTTTTCATAGTTGTAGCTTACCCATAAGTTATTTTGTTTCTACATGAAGGACATAAACACCCCAGGGCATTTGGGCCTCCCCTACCCCCAACAAAGTTTCCCACTTACTTATAAAAAGATATCTTTGAATGAAAAAACATTGTTAGACGCCTTGATAAGCACTGGGAATGCAAATACAAAGTAAAATCTGTCCACTGGTCTTTTGAATGTCTACTCTTCTCCTTACCCACACAGGCTCCACCCTAATAGAGATAATCTTCTCCAGGGAGGATTGTAAGTGTTGAATTTACTTTGCCTGTCTCCTGGCTTTCCTTATTTCATTCATTTCCACTCCACCACCAATGTGATTTTCCCAAAGCATAGGTAGATAGATGAGAGTCCTTTTATCCTTCTACTCAGTAAACTCCAGTGGCTCCCTACCATTTTTGTGATCAAATATAAACTCAGTTGGCATTTCAAATTCTATACATCCTTTTCAATCTTCTTACCCCTTTCCACCTCCTCTACTGTCCAACCATATCAGCCAATATGTTGTTCTGCACACATGGTATTTCTGCTTCTTTTGCCATGCCTTTATACAGGGTGTGTGTGTGTGTGTGTGTGTGTGTGTGTGTGTGTGTGTGGTCCTTAAAATTTGGAAGTCCCCAGTTTTCTTCAAGATTTAGTTCAATGGGGGCAGCTGGGTAGCTCAGTGGATTGAGAGCCAAGCCTAGAGATGGGAGGTCCTAGGTTCAAATCTGACCTTAGACACTTCCCAGCTGTGTGACCCTGGGCAAGTCACTTAACCCCCATTGCCTAGCCCTTACCACTCTTCTGCCTTAGAGCCAATACACAGTATTGACTCCAAGACAGAAGGTAAGGGTTTAAAAAAAAATTCAGTTCAAATGGTACTTTTATATTGAAGCCTTTCAATCCTTTAGTGCAGTGATAGTGAACCCATGGCATGCATGCCAAAAAGGACACACAGAGCTCTCTCTGTGGGCATGCCTACAGTCTCCCACCACAGTTCTTTACTAGAAATCTGGAGGGACTCTGGGCAGAGCGGTTCCCCTCTCCCTCTCTATGAGAACATTCCTTACTTCCCCCACTCCTCTGCCCAGCAGCCCAGTGGGACTCTTCCTCCTTCCCCTGTCTGGGGTGGGGGTTGGCTCACATGGTGAGGGGGCAGTGCAGATGGAGCCCTGTTGAGTCTGTGGTGAAGTTGATTCTGGTGGTGGGGTTGGAGAGGAGCTGGATTTGAGTGGAGTAGAGCTCACAGTGTGGCCCATAGCTGGAGGGGAGCAGAGTGTTGGGGCCACTCTCCTCTTCCTCTCCACATGCACCTCTCATCACCTGCCTCTCTGTTCAGCAGCCCAATGAGGGCGCTTCCTCCCTTGTCTAGGGTAAGTGGGGTGTGTGCCTCTGATCCAAAATGACCTGACATATATATCATACATATATATGCTGGGAGGGAGTATGGTGTGGTGGATAGAGTCGACCAAGAAGATCTGGGTTCAAGTTCTACCTCTAACATTTATTGACTGTGACTCTGGGCAAGTCATCTAACCTCTCAGTACTCTAGACAACTTACTAAAAAATAACAATTGAATTGATAAGAGGAACTTTTCTTGCCTGGGGATTATCTCTACCCATAAAACCACAAATCATTATATATGTAACTATTGTGAACTCCTTGAAGGGATGGGAGGAACCAGAGCTTAGCAGAATACCTAGTAAAGACCATTTGATGCTTATAGATAGGGATAATCCTTACTCTCAAGAAGCTTAAGTTCTTTTTGGTGAAAACAACTCAGATGGGAACATTAGGGAAGACAGTGTCCTGGGAATCTTAAAGATAGTGAGAAAATCCACAGGGCATACAACTATTCTAAGCCTTTTCCAAGAATAATAGGAATTGGGTAGTTCTTTTTTAAAGGCTATGCCAAGAACAAGAAATCTGTGGAAAGTTGTCAGGTAGGCTGTAAGCTCAGCAGGGTTGCTGGCAAAATAGCTTGGATGAAAAGTATGATCAGAGCAGCTAAATGGTCCAATGGATAGTATATTGGGTCTGGAGTCAGGAAGACCCAAGTTCAAATCCAGTCTTACTAGCTGTATGACCCTGGGCAAGTCATTTAGCTGTGCTTGTAAAATGAGTTGGAGACAGAAATGGCAAATAACTCCAATATGTTTGCCAAGAAAATCCTACATGGGGTTATGAAGTATTGGACATGACTAAACAAAGTATGATCTAGTTTGGTAGTTTTGGGGCTATCTATAGAAGACAAGTTGGATTTGTTTTCACTCTAATCAATTTAGGCAACTGAGAACTCTGGCCCAGGGTGTTATTTGAATTAACTCCCCCAAGGGCCTGGGGACATTTTTCTGGTAATCTCTTCATTAGTTCAAAATTCTTGGCTTCCCAGCTCCATTTTAATGTCCTACATTCTCAGGCTGGCTGTATCTGCTCCTCAGAGTGCTAGGCTACTCTGAGAAATTGTGGAATGTCTTTTACCTGTCATTGGCTTGAACCTCCACTGGTTGCATTCTCTGACTTGTTAGGGAGCCTGTGTCTAGAACCCTCAGTTTCACTTAGCCACTTAGGTTTTAACTAATGCTTTTATAAAAGTTTACTTTAAAGATTTAGCAAGAAGAAATGTACATTTCCCCCCTTTCAAACTCAAGAACATAATCTCTTCTGCACATGTCCAGATTTGGCTTGGTTGCTGGATGAGCCTTTGTTTCCTACTACTGGATTGGGTCCTAAAGATTACTCCCAAAGGTTTCTTTATGAGGCATTAATGCTATCTATGCTGGCTGCAAACTCCAATGGTGGAACCTTGAAATGGTGAGGGAGGCTCAAACTCACTTTATTACTCTGGAAGTGTCAATGCTGTGTTGGCTGCAAACCCAAATTTTGGAAAATTGAGATGTCAGAGAAGCCCTCTAGATCTTTTGAACTCACAAGGTTCAATTCCCTTCACAGATTAAAGAACTCCCCTAGGAGCACTGAAGCAGAGAGACCATAACTGAAACTGATAGGTCTTCTTGCACCCTTTTGAAACCAAATAAGAGCTTCTTCTTCAATACCTGGCTGGCCAACTGGAACCAGTTACATAATGTCAATGCATGCTTCTCAATCTGCCCTTCCCAGTCACTTACCTTTCATCATGATTCTCTCAGAACAAGCTTTCCAGGTTCTTCGTGTGGAGAGAAGCTGTCCCAGGTGCTCTGGGCATGTTCCAGATCGCTCTCCTTTCCCCTCCCCCAATTACATCTCTTTGGAGCTTATTTGTGGATTATTTTTTTTTCAAACAAAGGAAGATAGTGTGATATAGTTAAAAGTCAGGAAGACCTATATTCAAGTCCTACTACCTCTGACAAATATGGGCTCTGTGACCCTGGGCAAGTTATCTAATCGCTCAGATCTCTTAGCAATTGTTGACTATAAGTCCTAGGGAAGGGTAGAGGAACTTCTCACCTGGGAGATCCCTATACCCAGGAATATGTTGGTAAATGTTTAACAACTAGCTCTCTGAAAACATTTATCAATTTGAGTCTAGACAATCAACAAAATAATAAAACAAGCCCTAAACCACAGGAGTGGAGTAGAAGCTGGCTCCAGCACTCCACTACAATGATTACAAGTTTAATCATCTTTATGTTTCATACAAGAAGATAAGTTTTGGCTATTAAATTCTTGGATTTAGTGTTGAAAGGCACTCAGACCAATCTTTATATATTTATAAAGAAACTGATCCTTTGAAAGATTTCAGTGACTTGTCTAATGTCACAGAGATAAAAGCAGGGGTCCTATGGCTCCATCCAATGCCATTTTCATTGTACCAAACGGTGTTTGAAAGAAAATATAATTTTAGAGTAATAAATCTTATCTAAAATGACTTCAGGGGCAGTTGAAAGGCTCAATGGATTGAGAGCCAGGCCTAGAGACAAGAAGTCCTAGGTTCAAATCTGGCCTCAGACACTTCCTACCTATGTGACCCTGGGCAAGTCACTTGACCCCCATTGCCTAGCCCTTACAATTCTTTTACCTTAGCACAAATATACAGTATTGGTCCTAAGGCATAAGGTAAGGGTTTAAAAAAACATAAAAAATAAAATAACTTCAGATAAATGTCAGAAACATAACTGTGAAACACATGAATAGATAATTCTGAAATTTTAAATTTTGGAAACTTGAATTTTGATTAGCTTTGAAGATTTTTTTTTTTTGGTTATGGGCCTACGATTTCATTTGTATGGGTATCTTCTAGTCTGTAAACTCCTGTCATTGACAATTCATGTTTAGAATTTTTTAGTGTTGCCTCACTCACTGGGGTACTGAATTCAGGGATTTGCCAATCAGACCATAATATTGTCAAAGACAGTACTTGAACCCAAGTCTTCCTGTTTCTAAGGTTGGCTTTTAGCTAGTACAACAAGCTATTTCTTCAGATTGTTACTATCATCATTTATTATAGGTTGGAGCACAGATGAAGATCCCTAGTCCATGGTTTGACTATATCTTGTTGATGGCAAATTACAACTGGTGTGGCTGTTAGGAGAATTTTTATTCTACTCTACTACTCTGGCTTTCCCATTCAGAATAGAGCCTGTGGAGATTTAAGATTGAAAAAAAATTTTTTTTGTGAGCTGTGAAGAATGGTTAGATATGTCAAAGAGCATCAATAACTTATAAAACTCAGTGTACAAGTGAAGAGCAGCATGTGACACATACCTGCAGCAGCACAATTTTGCTTCTTGTCCTTTATTATTATACATTGTATTTATTGATAATATTTGTTATATGATATAATTAAATATTTATATTGATTATAATATTCTAAAATATAAAAATTTAACTTTGTATTTATATTTAACATTTAATTTATTTCCATTGTTCAATTAATTTTTTATTTCTACATATTTTGCTCTTTTCCCCTCTCCTCAAATGATTTTTTATTTCTTTTTCATCTTTGAATAACCTCTATGCCTAATACAGTTTTATGCATATAGTAGACATTTAAAAAAATGTTAAATTGAGGGGCAGTAGGAAGTGGATAGGACAACAGGCTTGGAGATGGGATCAAATTTGACCTCAGACACTTCCTAGCTATGTGACCCAAGACAAGTTACTCAACTCCAATGCCTAGCCCTTACTTTCTGCCTTAGAATTGATTCTATCACAAGATAAAGGTTTTAAAAAAGAAAAAATGTAATTAAATTAGAAAAATGTATTACTGAAACATGTACAAAATATCAGTGTTCTAGCTTTTGATAGAAACCAGTTGGTTTACATTTAACCTAAAAACCCCCCACAAAAAATGAAACCTCTACATTGCTTTTCACTTATATGTAGGCCCGTAATAAACAAACAAAAAACAAAAATATTTAGAGACTAAAACCCAACCTATCTTGTTAGATAATTTCTATCTACAAATGGGCTGGTTTCCAACTATAATATCATTCTTCCTGATGGGAAATGGGAATAATCAAAAAAGTAATGACAATACATATATATTTATCCAACTGTATATTATTTTAGAATTTTTATCATAAAAGACGAATCTGTAAAGATCTATTTAGAAAATGTTTTTTGCAGCTAAAAATGCTCCAATACAAATGAATGAATGGGTACAGCAGAGATATCCCCTTTTAACCCTTTAGATTCCATACTGAGGTTTGCTTTGAAAAACAAATTCAGTTAATATTTCCAGAAATGGAAGTTCAGAATGCATCAAGTTGATTCCTACTATCCTAACAAAACCCCCAGAGAGCAATTTTGAGATTTATTTGGTCTCAATAATAACTAGACCCATATTCTCAAACTGAATGCTAAGGATGGAGCTTGATACTTGCCAGTCACTGTGCTAGATGCTGAGGATCTATGGATGAAATAAGTTATAAAGCCCTTGAAGAGCTAACAATCTAGTAGGGAAACAAATAACTAGATATCAATAATCAATATATGATAAACATATGAGAGGTCAGAGAAGAATTAAAGATTTGGAAAAGAATCAGTATAAGGGACAAGGGAGTTTGTTTTTTTGGAGGGGGTACCATACCTTGGATTTTTTGACAAGTAAAGATGTGGAGGGAATTGCTTCCTATAAGACAGGGCTTTAAAGGCATAATGTTTAGATGAGGTGGATGGAAAATGGTGAATAGTTTATAGTATAAGTTCATGTTGGTGAACCTATGGCATGTGTGCCAGAGGGGGCTGCTCCCTTCCCACTTTCCACAGGGTCCTAAGGACATTTCTCCCATCATCCACTTCTCTGCCTAGCAGCTCAATGGGAGTGGTTCCTTCCTCCCCTGTATGGGGTAAGGCAGGGGGCTCAGGTGCTGTGTGAGGGTTGTAGTTTGGGCACTTGGTCTCTAAAAGGTTCACTATCACTGGTATAGGTAGAGCAGAGGCATTAGAAATAAAGTTGGGGAGGTACATGTTGGAATCTCAGCTTTAACATATTGGTGTTTAGGGGGATATAAAGGGTTACAATGGGGCTTCAGAATTGGCTGATTAAAACCCCTTTGAAAAATAAGCCTTTAAAGTGCTACATTAAACGGTACTATGATAATTATTCTTCTTGGTTCATCTCTTCCTCATATAAATACAACAAACATCAAGTATCTAATACATAAGGCACTATGCTAGCTTCCTGAGGATAACATATATTAAAATCTGTGAATTTAAAGCATCTACATCCTACTTGTGGGATATAATATGAATACAAATAAATATAGGAATGAAAATTGAGGAAGAACGCATTGATCATTTTTAAAATTAATTTTTAAAAAATTTCATTTTCAGTTGATTCCCTTCCTCTATCATCCATTGAGAAAGGAAGAAGTATGATTCATTATACATATGAAGTTATACAAAACATTTCCACATTACCCTTATTGGGAAAGAAATAAAAAATAAAAATAAAGTGAAAGAAAATATGCTTCAGTCTGCACTTAATCAGTTCTCTCTTTAGAGATGGATAGAATTTTTCATGACTCCTTTAGAATTGTTGTAGATCATTGTACTGATCAGAGTAGTTAAGTCTTTAACAGTTGATCATTTCAATATTCTTGCAATTGTGTAGTATTCCCCTAGTTCTGAGAACACTAATAATTGAGAATATTAAGCTTTCTGAGAGATGGAGATGAATGAACACAGGGGACTATTGCTCTGACAACACACAAGAAGTGGGAGATGGAGATCTGAGTTTTGATAATAGTCCTAATACAATTTGGCTGGAACATGTGAAGGTGAATAGAAGCTGAAAAGGAAGGTGGGAATCATATTGTAGGGAGCCTTCAGTGCCATGAAGGAATTTATATTTTATTCTAGATCTAACTAGGGAGCTACTGAAGGATTCTGAGATTACTGCGTTTAAGAAACATAAAGGAATATGGAGTAAACTCAGGTTTCCCCTAATTTCAGACTCAACCAACTTTATTGTGCATCTATGTGTAAGGTGCCTGGGAAACTAGGATGAAAAAGGATTACTACGAAAAAGATATGTAATGAAATATAGTATAAAGTATAATATGATAGAATGTCTCCTGACAAAGAGTTCTAGAAATATCTGAGGAAAAAAAATTCTTTCAAAAGTCTTTTCGATGATGGAAGGCTTCAAAGATGAGGTGCCACTTGACTTGACTGAGGATTAGAGAGGATTTTGACAGCCGAAGAGGAAGTGCACAGTGGTTTGTTAGAGTGCACCCAAATGGGAGGTGATGGACAACTTAACTGTCTGGTCAGGTTAGCACAGAGAAGGGGAAGTCCCATCTGGAAAGGTAAGGTAAGTACAGACAATGCTGGCCAAACCCATGAGTCTCTCTTTTATCTTAGGGGCCAATAAGGAGTCACTTATGGCAGGCTGCCGAGCAGAGAACTCTGGTCAGCTATCTAGCGCCTTAGGAAGATACTTTGGTATGTCAGGCCTGGAAGGGGCCTAGCTGCTTCCTTTACAGGTCAGGGATGGGGTGCGGCTCATATCAGCAGTTAGAGGCTGAGCTGAGCAAGGGCCGTTCAAAGCTAGCAGTCGAGGTAGGGGGTGGCGGGGGGGAGGGGGGGTGGAAGGGAGATGGGCATCTTGGGGTGGCCCGCGCCAGAAGCCTGCAACTCCGCGGGTCAGCCTAGGCCAGGGAGCCCTGGCCTCCAGGGGCTGACCGGTGAGCGGGCGGGCTGGGGCCCTTAGCTTCCCTTCGCCGGTCTCTAGAGAAGCAGAGCCGCCTTGCCTGCCAGCTAGCTTGCGGGCGGGCGGGCTGGCTGGCTGGCCTTCTAGCTTCCCTTTCCCTTCCTGTCGTCACAGCAGTCTACACCTCCACTCCTCTGGGTCCACCTACCCGCCCCCTAGGCTCTAGAGGCACATGCGCCCTAGGGCCTGAAGTGGGCGGGGCATGAGAAGCGGGAAGGACGCCTCTAGGGGCCAGCCGTGGCGCCTCAGGCCTGGGCTGCCCCCTTTCAGTGGGGTGGGTCCGCCCTTTGATTCTCCTCGGTCCCGCCCCCCCTTCCCGGTTACCTCACTGGTCGAAGGGCGCTACCCCTTTCCCAGCTGTTGCCCCGCCCCTCTTCAGGCCTACAACCAACGGCTTCCTCCCAACCGCCTTTCAACGTCCCTCCGTCCTACTCTATCCAGCCTGACGGCGAAGCAGAGGCTCTGGACGTGAGGGGGAGGGGGTTGTGTGTGTAGTGTGTGTGCGCGCGCGTGTGTGTAAATTTGTACTTACATCTGCGCATGCGTAGGGCTTTGCTCTGGGCCCGGAACAGCGAGGGGCGGGGTAAGGTGGGCAAGTGAGGGAGAGATAGGCTTCTTCCGGGCCAGACTGCCCAGCACCGCCCTGCGCGTGTCCAGGCCATTGGGGGCGCGCACGCTTCCCCCTGCCCTTGCTTTCCTCTCTCCACTCCTTTCCCCGCCCTCCTTCCCTCCCTTCGTCCCCCCCCTTCCCAATCTCCTCAGCGTGGCGCCGGCGCTGCGTGCGGCGCGGGTTACCCAGAGTGCCTGGCGCGGGGGCAGCTCACTGGAGTTTGGTTCTCGAGGCAGCGGCGGCGGCGGCGGCGGTGGTAGTGGTGGCGGCGGCAGCGGCGGCTGTGGCTGTGGAGGAGGCTCCTTCCTGGCGGTGGTGGCTCCTCAGGCGGCGGCGGCGGCGGCTCGGGCAGCTCAGGCGGCGGCGGTGGCTCCGGCTCCCCCCCGTCCCCCCGCGGGGAACATGCGGCTCCGCTCCCGGAGGCCGGCGAGTGAGTGACCCCCCGCCCGGTCCCCGGTCCCCCCTCAGCCTGCCTGCCCGCCCGCCCGCCGGCCCGGCCGCCCCCCCCGCCTCGCTCAGGCAATGACAGCGGCTCCGGCCTCCCCGCAGCAGATCAGGGACCGGCTGCTGCAGGCCATCGACCCCCAGAGCAACGTAAGTGTCCCGGGGGGCCGCGCCGCTCTACGCACATCGCGGCGGGGAGGGGGCGGCGAGGGCTGGAGCTCCGGCTGCGGGCGGCGGGACACCGGCCGCATGGGCCCTTTTCCTCCTCTCTCCCTGCCCCAGTCCCGGGCACTGCGTCGCCGTGCTTCTCGCGCCCTGCCGGAGCTTCCCTTCCTCGGGATACACCCGGCCCGCACGGACCCGGTCTTGGCCGCACGGATCCCAGCCCAGGGCCTCCGCCGGTGTGCTGCGATCCGGGGGCGGCGAGGGGGAGCTCGGCGACGTCGTGTACGCGAGACCGCGGCTTCGCTTTTGGGCCGTGAGGCCTGCGCTAGGGCTTTGGACTGAGCGATCTTTCCTAGGAGGGCTTGGGGAAGGGGAGGCCAGGCTCGGGCACCTGCCTGTCTTTACTTCCTTTCCTACGCTCTCTCCTCTTCCGAGGGACGGAGGAAAACCTGTCTCAGCCATCGAGGGATGGGGAGGAGGCTGGGGAGCAACTGGTGTTTTGGGACACCCTGGTAATGCTTTCTGGAGCCCTTCTGCTGACCCCTGAGGATGTTGACCTGACTCTTCCTAAGGCCTCAATGGGAAGCCTTACTTGGGGTGCCTATGCTCCCCTCATCTGAGAAGAAAGCCCTTTGGGGGCACATCCCTCGGAACTAGAGCTGGTCTGCAGGGTCTGGCTGCTCCTCTATTTTTTGTGTGTGGGGAGGGGGACATATTGAACATTCCTGACTTCTCAGGAACCAGTAGTGGTTGGTTTAGGAGTGGGAGTACTTTTCCCTTGACTTAACACTTTTTGCTGTTGTTTCCATCATTTATCTGTAGAAATAAAAGTCTTGCCTCCAAAACTAACAGGGTGAGATTTGAGGGAGGGGATTTGCTCAGGATTGCCAATTCTGTCTATTTGACTCAAAAGCACCTTAGAGGTTGGCCTACTTAGGCCTTTCATGTTTCAAAACCAGTATTAGCCCAGGACCCCCTTGTGGAATATGACACTACATCACTAGTTCTTCAGGGATTTCCTTTTGTATATACCGACCTAAAGAACATATTCCTGTGGCTTTAATGTGCTGGGCAATAGGAAAATGGGCAGCAGTTGTTGATGGTGAGTTCCTAAGGTTTGAAACAAGGTATTGCATTGGCTTAAAGGACCAGGAAGTGATAGTTCACATAGCTAATATTCCATGGGCCAAAGTAAAATTCTTCTTATATTGGGGCAAATAATGAAGATTGTCTAATCTGAAAAGGGGAATTTTTGTTCCTCTTTTCAGGTAAACTGGGATAAAGTAACATGGTAATATGTTATCCAGAGTTCTGGAGGATTTTCATTGAAATACATTTGCTTTTACAATTTTGGCTGAAATTTGAATGGAAGATTAAACTTTTGTCAGATATAAGAATTGTGGCACATTAGCCTGTGAAAATAAACATTCATCAAAGTTAATTCTGCCATTAACATTGACTGCAGAGAACACTGGGCAAGCCCAGTGTGATTGTGATAGTAGTTCTTGAAGAACATTTTCTGCATATTTTTTTATTATTTTAGGGTGGAATCAGCAAAAGAAATACTAGAAGTCTTTCCCCTCCCCTCTTTTTTAGGCAACACTGTAAACTTTCATATAATTCAAAACAGATTGAATTTAAACTTAATTGACAAGAAACATGAAATCCTCATGTTATTTTATTTTCATGGTATTTTATTTTCAACTATACTGGAAGATGCCTCTTTCCTTACTGAGAACTGTTATCACTAACCATTAATGCCAATTGAGTAAATAATGTTGGTGGAATTAGAATCAGAATCAGAAAGAAATCTGATTGTTTATCCTGCTTTATATAACAAAATGGTTTAGACTTGGTGTAGAAGAAATCTCAGATGAATTCCATGGTTAGTTAAAGTACTTCAGGGGACACTGAGAGTTGGGGGATATGAAGAAATAGAGGAGATATGAATAGGAAAAAGCATATGAGCAGATAAGTTCTCAATGATCATAAGACTTCAACAAGTAATTGCTCTGTGTGAAGCACTGTTTGGTCTTGGTGATAAAAAAACAGTTCCTGCTCTCTCAGAGCTTGCTTTCTAATGGGGATGTAAAATGTGTACACTTAAAGGTAAACAAGTTAATCCAGAGAGGGAAAGAGCACTAATCATTGAGGAAGGGAAGAGGCCATGAAACTGGAGAAAAGTTAACTACAAGGAAGCTTAGAATTGGGAGCAGTCTATGCAAAGGTATGGAGATGGAAATGAAATACTTAGTTTGGGGAAAAGCAACTAGGGCATTTTGGTTAGAATACAAAATTCATGAAGGGAATTAATGTTGGAATAATCCTGAAAAGATCAGGATAGAGCCAGATTTTGAGGAGTTTTAATGTCAAACTGAATTGTTTGTGCTTTATCTTAGGAGAGATAAGGGAGCTAATTGAAAATTTTTTAATTGAGGAAGATTTTTGGTTTAGGAATATTATCTTGGCACCTGTGTGGAGAAAAGTTTTGAGAGAGGCAGGAGAGTTATTTAGATTTTAGAATAATCCAGGAGAGTTTGTACCTGGATAAATGCAGGGCATGTAATGTGGTAGAGGGAGAATTGACAATATATCTTGTTCAATCCAGTTAAAACCAAATGAACTCAGTCAAGGCCAGTTTCTGATGTTATAGATATAGGGTCTTGTTTTCTTTAGCTTTTCAATATTATAGAGATAAAGTTAAAAGTTGAGTAAATTATAATATCAGACCTTTTTTGATGTACCTATTTACTTTTCCTTGAATCTTTTATAAAATGTAGTTTTATAATATGATAACAAGATTAAGTCTAGTTTACAGATTAAACTGGAAAAATTACTTTTAATTTTCTGAAATTTTTCTAACTAAAAAGAGTTTAGCATTGAACGCCATATAGAGATGAACTGAATCAGGTTATTGTACTTTCTCCTTCCCTTTTGGGAAAAAATGAAAAAACAAAACACCTTGATAATTGCATTTCTATATAGTTTCTTCTCTTTGTAATCCTTTGTATTTTACTTTATGCATTTAAAAGCATTGGTATGAAAAGGCATCTGGCTGCTAAAGGGACTTTTGACAGATAAAAATTTTAAGATCAAATGTGAACTGCGGTCATTAACATGGGTAGTAGATTGATCAAATTTGATTGGATTTGCCTTTCCCAGTTAAGTGTTAGAAGTTTTGGATAATTGACACATTAAGATGCTTGTGGGGAAAAAATGGGACATTGTCAGAGACAACTAAAATTAAACCTTCTGAGAGATGTAATAAAGAAATGGTGTCATGTAATTCTTAACTTTATGACTGTGCAATTATAGTTTAGTTCCTAAATTTACCTTTTGGTTGAAAATTAATGTCAGACAACTGACCTAATATTCACAAGACTAACTTTGGGAATAACTTTGCTGCTTCTGCTAATAATAACTCTAGGTAGAAAAAGATTTTTGGTATTATGAAAAGCATTTCCTTGCTTTGGTCTGTAGTACCAGGCATACTTCATTTAAAAGAATTTAAGTTAGCTGAATCTGAGTTTTGAATTTTTTAGACTTGGTTATAAAGACTTTGGCAAATTCTTATAATATTGGTTTTCAAAAGCACCTGAAATTATCTAAACAATTAAAGGTATACTTTATAATAATAATGACAGTAGCTCACATTTATATAGCATTTTATTCTATAATTCAAAAATGTTTTCTTATCTGGAAGATAACATTGTTATGTTCTTGCAGAAGGGAAAACTGAAATTTGGAGAAGGGAAAAGACAAGAGGTGGGGCTCAAAATCCAGGTCTTCTTACATCCCAGTCTAGAGCTCTTTGTACTATACCGTACTATACCAGGTTGCCACTTCCAATAGTTTTGATAGCTTATATTCGTATATTGTATTCAACAAATATTAAGCATCTACTCTGATAGTCAATGGTGATATAAAGATAGAGAACAAGAGCCTCGTACAAGGAGTTTATGATCTGGTGGAGGAGGAAGGAGATCATTGTGATAGTTAAAAAATTTACCCTTTTGGGGAGGGCCTAGGCTCTTATTGCCAATGGTTCTGATCTCATCTATCCTCACCACCCAATTTCTTATATCTAGAAACCTCTCTGCTTCATTTTGTCAATTCCTAATGTCTCCCTGTTTTGCATTATCAGAGATAGGAAATCTATCAGATGTGTCTGAGAGATGATCTCCCTCCTTCCCCTTACAAAATTTATGGTTTTCTCCTGAATCATGGAATGTTTTGCTTGTATCTCTTATTTGGCCTTTTGTGGATTGCTCCCTACCTATTTTTGTATGATCTGTGAACTAAGAACAGTTTTTACATTTTTAAATAAAGATTACAAAAACAAGCATTATTTGCTAACTCCTGTTCTTGGCAAAGGGAGAGTCATTAAAGTTTTTTAAGTGATATGGTCAGACCTGAGGTCTAGGAAGATTATCTTGACATATGTGTGAAGAATGTATTGGATAAGGGAGACCAGTTAGGAGGCTATCTGAGAGGAGTGGTAGTGGGACTAGAGAGAAGAGTAGAGGAGACTGATGTAAGATTGTATATAGTTAGACTTGATAACTAAATAGAGGGATGAGGATTGAAGAATTAAAAGATGATTCTGAATGTGGGCATAGGAGAACAGTGATGTTATTTGGGACAAGGAGTGGGCTTTTTGGAAGAGGTTATGAGATTAGTTTTAGAAATATTGAGTTTTGAGGAGTTAATGAGACATCTGAATAGAACTATTCATTCAGCATTTGGAAATGTGAGTTCAGGAAGAGTCAGACTAATTTTGCAGAGTTGAGGATTTATCCATTTAGAGATAATGGAAACCTTGGGAGTTGATGAGATTAGGAGAAAATATAGAACTCAAAAAGGAACATTCATACTTGGCAGCTCTGGAGGACAGTGAACTGGAGGAGTGGTCAGAGACAAGCAGAACCCAGAGATAGCTAAGGAAGGAGGAGGGCATAGTAGATCTTGGAGGAGGGAATGGTCAGTGTTGTATGCTTCAGAAAGGTCAAAAAGAAAAGGCGATTAAGAGCTTTTTGGAGACACTAGAGAAAACGGTTTCAAGACAGTTGCAGTCTACTTTTTTAACTTCCTTTCATACTATTCTCCTTTTTACACACTGCTTTCTATCCAGGTTGTTCTCCAACTTAACATTCCACCTTCTACCTCATTGCCATTTAATGTGCCATCTTCAGCTTGCCTCTCAGAAACTTTTTCTTCCTTCAAGCTTTATTTCAGATGCCAAAGTCTTTGCTGCTTCTTCGGAATTGTTAATGTTCTCTCCCTGTTCATCTTACCTTGTATTTATCTGTTTCCCCCTTTACTCATTTCATATAACTCCTTGAAGGCAGAGACTATCTTTGTACACCTACACAAAGATAAATGCTTGATGATTTGAAATGAATTAAAAAATTGCCAAGTAGCTGCAAGGGTAGGATTAGATAAAATGAATTTACAGTGGATCTGGTCAGCATTTCTGTTTTTTGACTTTATATTCCCAGTGCCATAGCAGGGACTTAGAACGATTTGTTCTATAGTATTAACAGTATAGGGGACTTGGAAGTAGGAGCAAAATAATGGAAGATTATCAAGGCATGACTTTTTTTTTGGAGCCTTCCCTTCAACCCTGTAAGGTAGGTACATTAACCTTATTTTACAGATGAGGATATTGAGGCTTGTTGGTAAATAGGAGGACCAGGACTTAATACCAGATTTTCTGAATTTTGTTACAGTACTCTTACCACTATACCTTGTTGAGATAATTTATAAAAACTTAAGTATTACCTTTGTACGCCTCCAAAATCTTAGTATGCCTCCAAAATCTTAGTATTACTATCTTTAAAAACCTTTCTGAGGTACAATTGCACCTTAATTTATAGGTAGTATAGGTAATGGAATTAACTTTATTATTGCCACAAAATAGAAAACATTATTTTATTCCTTTAGGAAAACATCATAAATTCAAATTTAATTTTTAGCTTTTGTATGGCACATTAAGATTTTAAAAATTATCTTACAGGGGCAGCTGGGTAGCTCAATGTGTTGAGAGCTAGGCCTAGAGATGGGAGGTCCTAGGTTCAAATCTGACCTCAGACACTTCCCAGTTGTGTGACCCTGGGCAAGTCACTTGACCCCCATTGCCTAGCCCTTACCACTCTTCTGCCTTGGAGCCAATACACAGTATTGACTCCAAGACGGAAGATAAGGGTTTATTTAAAAAAAAAATTATCTTACAACAATTCTGCATAATAGGTATTGCAAATATTATCTCCATTTTAAAGATGACAAAACAGAGAGAGGAAGAGAGGAAATGACTTGCCCTGGTCATACACTCTGATCATACAGTTAATGTGTCTGAATTAGAATTCAAACATATGTCTTCTTAATTCTAATATAGTACTTTCTATTACACTATACTTTAGGCTCATTCAGGACTTGGAATGGGTTGTAAATTTTTGAATACAGAATAAGAAAATATTTATTGATCATATATCCTACTAATTATGATTCTGCAGCACATCCTGTATTTCAACTTTTAAAATAAAAACATTTATTTTGTTTTTACATTGCTTAAATTTCTCTCAATCTCTTTCTCCCAGTTCTCTCCTAGAAAATCATCCTATATAGCAAAGAATATTTAGGGGAAAAAATTTAGCAAACCCCACCAATACCTTGAAAAATTCCACTGTCTGTTGGGTTCTTTATTCAATTTAGCTTATTTAAACAGTTAATTTTATGAATGATTATGATTAGAAAAAGTTACTATCTGGTAGTGGCCAACTTTCAGATAAGAGTTTTCAAACTAGTCAGTCAACAGATTCTCATTAAGAAAAGACTATTACTGGGTGCCAGTTCCTGGGTAAGTGTTGATTATACAAAGAAAATAGTCAAAACAATTCATGTCCCTAAGGAGTTTAGATATGGAGGTGAGGCAGGTGAGAGAGATGGAGATATATAATATTACTTTACTCAAAATATATAGTATATGGATGTTGACTATATCCAAAATAAACAAGTAGTTTGTGGACAGAGTACCCTAGCACCAGGGAGTCATGAATTGATTTCATGAGAAGGCTTCATGTCACTCTGAATGTTGAAGGACAGATTCAAGGAAACAGAGGTTAGTAAGGATACCATTGCCAGTATAGAGGATAGTCAGTACAAAGGCATTGATATAGGTCAGTGGTTCTCAACCTCTCAATTTGTAGCAATGAGAATACATAATGCATATCAAGTATTGACATTCCGAATCATAATTGTAGCAAAATTACAGTTTTGAAGTAGCCACCAAAATAATTTTTTGGTTTGGGGTCACTGCAACATGAGGAACTGTATTGCGGGGTCATGGCATTAGAAAGGTTGAGAACCACTGATATAGGTGATGGAGAATCATAGATGGGAAATGGCAACTAGGCCAATATGGCTAGACAAGAGCCTGCATATTGGAGAGTGATGTTTAAGAACACTGGGAAAGGTAGGAAATCTTTAGGTTGTAATGTGTTTTAAATTCCAAACAAAACTTATATTTGATTGTAAGGGTATAAAGAATTACAGGAGTAGTATTGACTAAGTAGGTGACATGATCAGACTTATTACACTTTTGGAATAGAATATCCCTTTGGCACCTTTGTGGACGATTTATTGGAGTGGTAGGGAGTCTTAGTTTGTTTACTTGGAAGGCAATTACAGTTTAGTAAGGACCTGTTAGAGATTGTACATCATATCCTATGCTGGTATAGTGCTTGAGAGCCATCATGGGAGTAGAGTTTTAATGGAGATCTATGCAAAATATGTGCCTAACAATGAATGAGCATTGACTTGAATCATAAGACCAAGAAATAACTGAGGAAATATAATTTTAGGACTAGTAAAAGGAGGTAGTACATGGAACATACATGTTTAGATGGACTCAATCCCAGAGATAGTGACTGAAAACGTGAATTTAAGAAGTGTCTGATATCATACAGAACTGATTCACAATATGTTAAGGGATTCCAAAGACATTTAGGGCATTTTCCCAAGCCTTTTGAATACAACATAATCTACATATGATATGGATAAAATACTTGAGTCTCTGCAAAACTCCTGCAAGGTGCAGTCAATCTACATCAAAATGTAATTGGTGAATGTATATAATACAACTCAGATATTAATTTATGCTTTTTTAAAGTTGATATATAGCCTGCAGGGATTTCTATTTCAGCATGACAGTACTGCTCTAGTCTCTCTTACTCTATAGATGAGGAACGGAGGCCTTGGGGAAGTAAAATCACTTTCCCAAGGTTTCACAAACAGTAAATGTCTTATGTTATAATACTCTTGTGCTTCTTGGATATAGAACTTGTGTACAAAATTTAAAATATAGATATTTATAATTTAAATATACCTTTTTTTTGTTGTTCAGTCATTTTAGTTGTGTCCACGACTCAATTTGGGGTTTTCTTGACAAAGATACTAGAATAGTTCGCCATTTCCTTCTCCAATTTATTTTGTAGATGAGGAGTCATATGGGGTAAATGCAGTTGGTGTCCAACTCTAGGTCTGATACTCTAACCATTGTGACACCCAACCGCTTTCAAAATATGAATAACAGCACTTGACAGATAGAAATGTTAGAAACATTGTCTCCTGAAGAGGACATAGATTTTGATTCTGTCACTGGGGCAAGATGCGAAATCCAAAAGTGTGAACTCTGAATTAATTCGATAAATGTTAACTATCTACTAGGGCAAGGCATCCTGTTAAGTTGTTGGAGATGACAGAGACAAAATAAGGCAGTCCCTAACTGCATGAAACTTATTTTCTGCTTGGAATAAACACAGGTAAATATCACCAACAAATGTGGGAACTAGGGAATGCTTTCTAGAGGAGATTATACCTGATCTGATCTAGAAAGACAAAGATTATAAGAGGTGGAGGTGAGGAAAGAGAATCTTTCAGACATGAGGAACCTATGTGGGAGTACAAAGATGGGGGTTCATGCAGTAGTTTCTAGGGCAGTCAATGAAATATGAAGGGAAATAATAGGATATAAGCCAGGAGTATTGTTTCATTTATTTAGAGTTCAAAGGGACCTTTAAGGTTATTGAGGCCAACCTCTTCATTTTGCAGATGAGGAAACAATCTCAGAAGACATTAAATTAAATTGTATAAGGTTAGATAGATAGTTCAAGAGTCATTATTGGAACCCTGGTCTGCTGACTTCAGATCCCATGTTAAATTCCCTATTCCTGTTGAGTGCACCAACTGGCCTTCCATCACTCCAGGACTGAAGTTTGCATTCTCATAATCATTTTTGACTCTTCCCTGTCCCCTATATATAATCATCTGAAAATTTTTGTTGATTCTATTTCTACAACATTTCTTGCATCCCTTTTCCAACATCTTAGTTTAGACCCTTGTCAACTCTTGCTTGGTCAATTGTAATAGTTTAAAAAAAAACCCTCCAACATTTTTATTGAAAAAAAATTTTTTTGTAAAGTGCCTAAAAGAAAAAACCCAGTAAAACTAATACATAAAAAAAGAAACTGCCATATTTCACATCTGTGGATCTCTTGCCTCTGAAAAGAAGTAGAGTGAAGAGTCATTCTTACCTCTTTTTTGGGATTAATCTTGTAAATTTTGAAAAATTTACTTTCATTTGTTTTGTAATGTTTTTACATCATTGGTGGTCTTTTATCATGTTGTTTTCTTGATTCTCTTTCAGTCTGCATCATTTATAAGTCTTTTTCATGCTTCTCTTTATTCGTCATGTTGTTTCTTGGAGCACAGAAATATTTAGTATGTTCATATACCACAATTTGTTTAGCTATTCTCTGATGGGCATGTACTTCATTTCTAATTCTTTGCCACCACAAAAAATATTGCTATCAATATGTGGTGTAAATCGAGATTGCTTAGTAGTGGTATATCTGATTCATAGGGTAGAGAGTAGTCATTTTATTTGCATATTTCCAAATTGTTTTCTAATTGTCATACTGAGGGAGGATTGTACTAATTCACTAATGTTCCTATATTCCTACAACCCTTCCAATGTTGACTATTCCCATTTTTTGTCATCTTGGCTAATTTTCTGGTTGTTAGGTGAGACCTCATGGTTGTTTTGATTTGCATTTCTTTTGAAAGTAATTATATTTTAATAGGTTGAAAATTTCATTATTATTGTGAAAGTCATTACCAAATTAGCTGTCTTTAAAGTAAGATCACTCATTAGAACAAAGGAGGAAAAAACAAAATTACTACAGAACTAAAAAATAGGAAATGAAATGGAAATAACTCTGACTTTACCTACCTAAACAAGTTATTGACTCTGAAAAACCAAAAGTGAATGGAAGAATAGACATCAACACAGATTATAACCATTTTCTAAAGTAGTTTAACCTATGAAAAAATCAATTACTAGGAGGTGAACAAAAAACCTAGGAACCACATTAGCTAGTTAACACTTTATCTACTTGCCAAGTAGAGAAAACATAGCAGATATATCCATAGTTTGGAATATTAATGCATAGGTTAATTTTATGGAGGATCCTGGTAGAAGATTGTAGTAGCATCACTTTACAAAATAAGAAGAAGCAATGAAAGGAAAAGCTATTTTAAAGACAGTCTGGTAGGAGACTCAACCAAGCAAGGTTGGTATGTGGGCATTTATGGATGAAATTGAAAGGATAACTAAAGAAAATGAAAATATTTTTAAATGTTTTAATTATTCTTTTGTATTGATTTGCATTTCTTATATTAGTGATTTGTAGCATCATCATTTAATATGATTATTAATAGTTTGCAATTCTTTTAAGAACTATTTGCTCAATATCCTTTGATAATCTGTCATTTGAAGGTAGACTTTTGGTCTTTTTTATGAGTGTCTCAAAACTTGCTGCAGTTTTAAGCATTAATAAATTTAGAAATTTAAATATTGCAAACTTACAGAAATCATCATTTAAATGTACTTTTATACTTAGCTTTGTGATTTTTTTGGGGGGGTCATTGCAGCATCTTTTTTTTTCCATTTTCCACTTAAAAAAATTTGTTGGTTACATTAAAATTCCTAGGTATTTCCCTTCCCTCTCCTCCCTGGACAAAAGAAGGCATCACTCCCCCCAGAATATGTGTATATATAAATTTATGTCTTTCATGTTTTATCAGTTTTTTCTCTAGGGGGTAAACATTCACAACTTATTCTTCAAATATTCTATAGCTCCACATAACATTTTCTTGGTTCTACTTGTTTCACTCTTCATTCTTTCTTGTAGGCTTTCTCAAGTTTAAAACAAAATTAATCTATTGTTTCTTATGATGCAGTAGTATTCTATCACAGATATATACACAATTTGTTCAGCCATTCCCCAATTGATGGACATCCCCTTGATTCCTCATTCTTTGACACCTCAGAGAGATCTGGTATAAATATTTTAGAACATAATTCTTTTCCTTTTTCCATGATCTCCTTGTTAAACAGGTCCAGCAGTGGTGTTGCTGAGTCTAGGGGTATACACAGTTTTTTTGTTTTTGAAACCTTTACAATCCATCTTAGACTCAATATTACATAATAGTTCCAAGGCAGAGGAGTGGTAAGCCTTGTAAGGCATTGCTAGTTTAGTAACTTGCCCAGAGTCATACAGCTAGAAAGTGTATCAGGCCAGACCTGAAGCCAGGCATTCCTGATTCTAGGCCTGGCTCTCAATCCACTGAGCTACCTAGTTGTCCCTGTGTATTATACAGTTTAAAACTCTGGGCATAATTCCAAATTGCTCTCCAAAATGTTCATGGTTCTACCATAGTGTATTAGTGTCTCCATTTTCCCACATCCCGAGATCTTCAACATGTCATCATGTATTTTTAACCAATCTAATTAGGTGAGAGATATCTCAGAATTATATTTATATTTCTTTAATTATCTTGTGAATTTTGAATAATATTTAAATTTTAACAAAATTGGGCACTTTGCCATATACATTGTGAGTGAGAAACAGTTTCTGGATAATACCAGTGGGTCAATAGAGGAAGTCCTCTTGGTTAACTATCTCTGTCACTTGTTCTATCTTCATTAAAAAAAAAAATCCTTTACCTTATATCTTAGAATTGATACTAAGTATCTCAGCTCTAAGGCAGGAGGAGCCTTAAGGAGTAGGCAGTTGGGGTTAAGTAACTTGCCTTGGGTCACACAGTTAGGAAGTATCTGTGGTCAGATTTGAACCTACATCTTCCAGATTCCAAGCCTGATTATTCACTGAGCCACCTAGCTTGCTTGTTCTATTTTCATTATGCTTTTTCTTGTGGGGTTGTGACAAAATTGTCATGTATGCATCAAAACTTTATTCTTTGGTTTGGCTAGGATTACAAATACAATTCTTTCTTCAAATGAGAGACAGCTGATGAAAGTTTTTTACAACTAGAATGCTGAATAGCACAAGATGGTGAAGTTAAATTTTAATAGGAAATATATCATTTAAAAATTAAGACACTTGAGGCTTCTTGTATGTTGGTTTTCTGTATTTTGGATGCCAACCCCTTAAGATTTTTAATTAGATTCTCTCTTTGTTGAATTCATCTTTCATACAGATACTAAATTAACATCCCTAAAACACAGGCCTGAATATGTCAGTATTGGGCTCAAAATTTTTAGTTTAGTTCTAGGTCCTAGAGTCAGAAAGACTCATCTTCTTGAGTTCAGATCAAGCCTCAGACAGTAACTGTGTGACTCATGGCAAGCCATTTAACCCTCTTTGCCTCAGTTTCTTCATCTATAAAATGAGCTGGAAAAGGAAATGGCTAACTACTCCAGTGTCTTTGCCAAGAAAACGCCAAATGGGATCATGAAGATCCAACTGATACAACTTCAGATTCAACTGAAAATCAACAAATTATCTCTAGGAACAAAAATTAAATATTCAGCTTGGTATTTAAAGCCCTTCATGGCCTGGCTCTAACATTTTACAAAAATTAAATCTTAAATTTTTTCCAAGTAATAAGTTAAAAAAAATTAATCTGTCCCTTTCACTCTTTCCCCCAGGAAACAAATTTTAAAAAATATCCCTCGATACATGCCTACATAGTCTCTCAAAACAAACTTCCCACATTAGCCACATTTGAAGATGTATGCACCTCTGCATTTTTAATTCATCAGTTCTCTATAAGGAGGTGAGTGTTGTGTTATGCTCAGTCTTCTGGATTTATAGTTTATCATTATGAAGTCACAGTTTTTCTTCATAATGTTAACACATAAATTTTTCTCCTAGTTCTGTTCACTTTGCTCTATATCAATTGATAAAGATCTTCCTAATGACCTCTGAAACTGAAATTGTTTGTTTCATCATGTGTCATGGCATAATAGTATTTCATTATGTCCATATGCCACAATTTATTTGACCATTCCCCAGTAAGTGAGCATGCCCTTAGTTTCCAGTTTTTGACTACCCTGAAAAGAACTAATACATGTATTTTTGTACATATACATCCATTTCCTCTTTCTTTGGGGCATTATAGCCTATCTTTCTAATCTAATTTTCATAGTTGGCCTCATAATACTTGTTCCTTGCATAGGACATTCTGCCTCCTGCCTCTGTCCTGATACATAGAACTAACTCCCTTGCCAGGAATTCTTTTTTGCCCTTAACTTTCACCTCTTGGAGCCACTAGTTCATTTTAGGTTTAATTCAAGTGCCATCTTTTACCATAAGGCCTTTTCTTTATTCCCCCAGTTGTTATTGCTCTCTGTCCTTCCAAATTATGTAGTATTTATATGTACCTTTTGTATTTTCTTTGCCAAGATCATGTAGGTTTCCCAATAGAATATGAGCTCTTCAAATGGGACTGTTTTGTTTTTGTCTTTATATCCATAGCATGATGAATTGGATTGACCCAAGGTCATCTGACTCCAGATCTAGATTGCTTTCTACTGCATCATATGGTTGGAATCAAATTGTGGAGGATTTAAAGTGCCTGGTTGAGTAGTTTTATTTTATCCTAGATGTAATAGAGAACACTGAAGATTATTGAGCTAGGAAGTGAAACATGGTCAACCCTGTGCTTTAAAAAATTCTTGTGGCAGGCATATGGAAGCTGATTGGAAAGCTAATTAATTGAAATAATAAATGAATGAAAAAACATTTAGCAAACACTGTCTTCAAAGGACTGTGCTAAGTACTGAAGATAGAGGTAGAAAAATGAGACAGTTCCTGCTCTCAAAGAGCTCAGAATCTATTGGATAAAGGTTTCAGCCACAAGTCATTTGGAAGGACATCCTTAAGGTGTGTGGACAAAGCCAATGGTAATGCCTCATTTTAGATGTCATTCCACTGATATAAATCATATCAGTTTCTGGTGTTGGAACTATTTGATAAAATATCAGGAATTTTGATGACAAGAACTTTATTTTTAATTTAATTTAGTTTTTTAAGTAGAATTATTTTATTTTTAAATAGTTTCCTATGGTTACATGATTTGTGGTTTTTCCTCCCCTTTTCCCTCCCCCCTCCTAGAGCTGACAAGCATTTCCACTGGGTTATATACATGTATTATCACTCAGAACTTATTTCCATATTCATTTTTGTGATAGCCATCTTTTAAAACCCAAACCCCAAATCATATACCTACATAAATGAGAAATCTTATATTTTCTTCTGTATTTCTTCTTCAATTTCTTTCTCTATATGTGGATAGCATTCTTTCTCATAAGTCCCTTGGGATTGTCCTTGATCATTTCATTGGTTTTAGTAGCAAAGTCTATTACATTTGATTATCCCATGATGTTTCAGTTACTGTGTATATGTTCTCCTGATTCTTCTCATTTCACTCAGTATCAATTCATGTAGGTCTTCCTTCCTTGCTCTTATAGAAATTAAGCAATTTGTCATTCCTTATAGCACAAAGATATTCCATTACTATTATATGCCACAATTTGTTCAGCCATTCCCCTGGCAAGAACTTTATCCATGAAGCATCCACAGAAGCAGTTGACAGGCCCCATCTTGATGAAGATTGCTTTTCTAGGTTGGATAGTTTCAAGGTTTATGCTAAGAGCATGACAAGAGATAAGGGAGGGCACTGTCCCTACTGGTGTTCTTGGGTTTCCTTGGAGAACAATGGCTGGGCTTGCCTGGAAGGTAGGACTGATGATCTGGAGGGCACTGCTTTTTTTTTCTATTTGATAAGGTTTGAGGAGAGCTAGTGATTGAAGTGGTAGTTGGTGGTTTGATTTGACTGGCACAAGCTGTCTTCTCCCAGGATAACTTTTTGTATTTAGAAAAAAATAATGGGGATTTCCCAAATTTAGTATTAGTTTCATTTTCTTTTCTCTTATTGGCCAGGGCACATAAGGAGAGATTTAATTCCTGAAGGTAACTGACCTATACTGTATATCAATGTTCAGTATGTGGAAGCAAGTTGGTAATTAATATATAGCTGAAGCTGGTGACTTGAAAACTCAGAAGCATTCTGTGAAATTTCCTGGATAGGTATATGTTCTAAGCAGTTTTGGGAGTGGAGGTTATAAAGGAACAACTGATCATCATTTGGTAAAAGGAAGCCCTAAATTTTGACCTAAAGTGAGAATGATAAAGCAATTATAGTTTATTCTTGAATTTTTAGAACAGCTATAAAAATCAACAGCCCCTCAAAGGCTAGAAATCTCAATGATGAAGATAGAGTTGAGGCAATTTTTACCATATTTTTATTGTCTAAGTAACCCCCTTTTCCCCCCCAAGTTACTGCATCCAAACTTTAAACAAGGTGGTTTGGAAAATAGCTATGAGCTGGCTAAGTGATTTTCTTCCTGGAAAATTGAATAAGTAGGTTTATTCCCCTTTTCCAAGTTGCTAATCAGCTCTCAATGCTTGTTAGAAGCTTGGATTCTTTTATAAGTGTTCTACTTTGTCAGTAGAGTACATGCTGTAGTATTTTCATGTAGCAGAAGTGAACTACCTTTATATCCTGTGTTGATTAGTATTAGGTTTTTAGAATGGTTGAACAGAATTGGGAAGCTATGGCTTCTATGGCTATAGAAGGAAGAAACAGAAAAAAATTTGCTGACCTATATTTTGCACTTAGTAGCCCATACATTGAAATGAACAAATATGGAAAAAGTTTGTGGGGGTAGTGAGTGTTCCAAAAGTATCTTATATGAAAATATTCTCTCAAAGATAGAGATTTCCTCAGACAGATGATTAAAAGTACCATTGATAACTCTGGGTCTCAATTTTTTCATCTGTGAAGTACTTGGAAGAGTTGGGCTAGATAATCATTTACTTTTAAAAAGTGCTTTTTTTGAAATGCAAGATATTTCTTACCTTATCCCCCCTGAATAAATTCTTTAAGAGCAGTAATCTTTTGATTTTTGTCTTTATTTCCCCATTCTCTTGCATGCTGGGTAGATAGATATCTGTGACAGTGACCTTGATGGGTTGCAATCTGCATTATCCGTTTGTGTATTGAGTATTTATCACTAGTACCTGCACATGAGGAACCTGATAGAAACATGGTTATATTTTGTGAATTATGATCTGTCCAAATGCCAGTGAGGGTCTTACTTTAAGGATGTAAAAGGACTGATATTTTGTGAAAATTAATAGGCATAACTGCTTTTGTGAGGCTTTAAGCAAGTACTTGTATTTGTTGAAAAAAATCGAAAGAGTTTAAAGAGAAGTATTTATGGAAAATGAAACCTATCCTCATTTTATAGTTCAACACCGTTTAAACTGCCAGGGTCATCTTTTGAATTCTATACAAGTCTAGTCACATGAAATCCCCTTGCGTAAAATTCAGTTAAATTCATTTAATAAACATTTATTAAATGCCTACTATATGCCAAGGATACAAAATAAGAAAAAGACAATACTCGATCTCAGGGAATTTACAATCTTTTTTCTAACCCTTCCAAAATTATTTAATGAATTTAGAATATTTTTCCATGGTTACATGATTCATGTTCTTTCCCTCCCCTGTTCTTTCCCCCCTCCCGCAGCCAACAAGCAATTCATTTGGGTTTTATATGTATGTATCATTGATCAAGACCTATTTCTATATTATTAGTATTTGCAATAAGTGATCATTTAAGCAGGGGTCCCCAAACTTTTTACACAGGGGACCAGTTCACTGTCCCTCAGACCATTGGAGGGCCAAACTATTTAAAAGAAACTATGAACATATCTGCATACCGCTGTCTGGGATAGTGGAGGCTGCAGCTCTGGCTGTGATGGGCTTGTCACCTTGCACAGGCCCATCACCGCCACTACTGTATGGAGCAGCAGTACACATAGTGCCGAATCCCCTCCCTCAGATCGACACTCACAATGCTGACTTCTTCCATTGTGCAGCCACATAATCCTTTGAGTGGAGCCTCATTCTCATTCAGTTACTCTTAGAACAAGGTGCCACTCAAAGGATTATGTCACCAGACCTAGTACTGTACCTGAGTGATGCCGCCACATACAGTGCTCCTCTCACTGATCACCAATGAAAGAGGTGCCCCTTCTAGGAAGTGCAGTGGAGGCAGGATAAATGGCCTCAGGGACACATGTGGCCCACGGGCTGTAGTTTGGGGACCCCTGATTTAGAGTCTACTTCCCCAATTATATTCCCATCAAACCATGTGGTCTAGCAAATGTTTTTCTTCTGTGTTTCTACTCCCACAGTTCTTTCTCTGATGTGGATAGTGTTATTTCTCATTAGTCCCTCAGAATTGTCCTGGATCATTGCATTGCTGCTAGTAGAGAAGTCTATTATGTTCTATTGTGCCACAGTGTATCAGTCTTTGCGTACAGTTCTGCTTCTGGGGAGCTTATAATCTAATGGGGGAAGAAAATATACAAAAGCAAGCTGAAAACTAGTTGGAGAGGATTTGCTCAGATGATGGAAAATGGAGTTTTACCTGAAAAGTTCTGTAAGGTCTGAGCCCTCTGTAAGAAGCCTTTGGGGAAGTTGTTTGTGGAATATCAAAAAACTAAGTCAATCTACATAGTGATAAAATTTCTTTTTAGGAGCCTACCCTGAAGGAGACTATATTCCCTGGAGTCCAAACCAAGCAGAGTTACTGATGGAAAATGGAGAGTTACCCAGGCAAAACTCATTGGGCCATTTTCACAGTGGTCAGTGAATCCCTCAGAGTCCTTAAGAAACTTTCAATGGGGTTTGTGAAATAAAGGCAATTTTTATAGTAATACTGAGATGTTAATTATTAACGTATTCCATCTTTTCCAACTCCATATCTGTGTAAGACCAAACATTCTTCATATACTTCATTCAACTAAAAAATATATTGGAACAAATTAAATGCAGAGATAGAATATAGCTGTTATCACCAGCCAGACATTAAAGAGATTTTCAGAAAGATGTAAAATAATGCCACTTGCCAATTTTCTTGTTTTAGAACATAATTATTTTTTTCATGAAAGTAGACTGTTAATACATAATAGGTTTATTTTTTTTATTTTAAAATGAATTAGTAAATAAGTACAAATTTGTCAGTTTTAATTTCTAATGCAGTATATGGATAGATATAGCTTCTGTTCCTTAGTAAATGTTTTTTTGAACCCATAACCTTCTGTCTTAGAATCAGTAATGTCTATTGGCTCCAAGGCAGAAAAGCGGTAAGGGGTAGGCAATGGGGGTTAAGTGACTTGCCCACAGCTAGGAGATGTCTGAGGCCATATTTGAACCTACGACCTCTTGTCTCTCTAGACCTGGCTCTCAGTCCTCTGAGCCACCTAGCTGCCCCCTCCTTAGTAATTTTTAAGAGTGCCCTGAGACCAAAAAGTTTGAGAACCTCTGATTTAGAGAATAAAATCTGAATTCTTTGATTCTCAAGGCCTCCCAGCATCAGTTTCCAACTATACAAAGCCAACAGGCTTTCTACTTCCCTCCATGCTATTTCCTGATATTGTCCTATATTTTCTCTTTGTCTTTTGCTTATATTAATATTATCTACTATGTTAAGAATGGATTTTTCCTGGTTTTCAAGGCTAATTCTTAAGGAGTAGTGAATTGGGGTACCCGTCTTGGAGTGACCTAGGTTCAATTCCTATTTCAAATACTTGTCAGCCTTGAGAGGCTAAAAAAATTCACTTAACCTCTGTGTGCTTCATTTTACTCATGAGTAAAAACTGAGAATTTAGAATTGATAGCTCTCACAATTCTTTCTAGTTCTAAATTTGTAATTGTAAAATTATACAAATTTGGGTAGTTGTGTGAATAGCAATGCAAGTGTCTTACTGCAGGCTGTCTTTCTTTGTATGCATTTTTATTAGCACCCTTGTTTGACATCCAGGGTTGGAGTTCCAACTGCCATTGTCTTGTTGGACATTACTTGGACAATAGACTTTGGGCATCAGTTTTAGGTGAGATGATCACTCTCTCTTTTAAAGTATATTTTTCCATTTTTTTCTCCATGGTTATGTGATTCATTTTCTCTTTCTCCCCTCTTCTCTCCCTCCTCCCAGAGTTGACAAGTAATTCCATTGGATTATACATGTATTATCACTCAAAACTTATTTCCATATTATTATTTTTTATAAGAGTAATCTTTTAAAACCAAAGCCCCAAGTTATATACTCATAAACAAGTGATAACTCATGTTTTCTTTGCATTTCTACTGCAACAGTTCTTTTTTCTAGCTGTGGATAGCATTCTTTCTCAGAATTGTCCTGGATCATTGCATTGCTCTTAGTAGCAAAGTTTATTACCTTTCATTGTCCCACAATGTTTCAGTTACTGTGTACAGTGTTCTCCTGGTTTTGCTTATTTCACTCCACATCAGTTCATGGGAGGTCTTTTCAGTTCTTATAAAAATTAAGCAATTTGTCATTCCTTATAGCACAATAGTATCCCATCATCATCCATCATATACCATGATTTGTTCAGCCATTCCCCAGTCAAGGGACATGCCCTAATTTTCCAATTTTTTGCCATCACAGAAAGCACTGTAATTATTTTTGTACAAACAGGCCCATCCCCATTTTTTTTAATCTCTTTGGGGTACAAACTTCTAATAGTGGTATTGCTGGATCAATGTATTCTTTTAAAGCTCTTTGGGTATAATTCCAAATTGCCTTCCAGAATGGTTGGATCAATTCACAACTCTACCAGCAATGTATTAGTGTCCCAATTCCAACAATTAGTGACCTTCCAACATTTATTATTTTCCTTTAGTGTCATATTGGCCAATCTGCTAGGTGCAAGGTGGTACCTTGGAGTTATTCTGATTTGTGTTTCTCTAATCTGGAGGTAATTAGAAAATTTTAAAATATGATTATTGATAGTTTTGATTTCTTCATCTGAAAACTGCCTGTTCATCCCTTGACCATTTATCATTTGGAAAATAACTTGGTTTCTTATAAATTTGACTTAGTTCTTTTTATATTTGAGAAACAAGACCTTTGTCAGAGAAAATTGTTATTAAAATTTTTCCTACTTGCTTCCCTTCTAATCTTGGTTGCATTGGTTTTGTTTGTAAAACCCCTTTTTAATTTAATATAATCAAAATTATTCATTTTACAGCTTGTAATGTTCTCTATCTTGTCTTAAATTCCCTTCTACATAAATGTGACAGGTATACTATTCTATATTCACCTAATTTACTGAGATGATCTCTTAAAGATACTATTAATCCCATATTCTGTAAATATGACAATATTTAGGAAATTAAGTCATTACAACATCAAATGTTTAGTGCTTTGGGTAGAATGGGAAAATTAATATTTCTATGCACATAATAATAATAATAATAGCTAACATTTATAGAGTGCTTATTATGTGCCAGGTACTATGCCAAGCTCTTTATAATTATTATTTCATTTCATCATTATGATAATCCTGCAAGGTAGTGGCTATTATTATCCCCGTTTTACTGATGAAACTGAGGCAAAGAGGTTAAGTGGTTTGCCCAAAGTCACACAGCTAGTTTCTGAGACAGAATTTGAACTCACATCTTCTAGACTCCAAGCCCAGTACTCTATTCACTGCAAAGTGATATGACTTTCTTTTTGATTAATTTCTTTCAGTGAACAGAAATCTTTATTTTTTTCCCTCTTCCCACCTACCTACTCCCCCAAAAGAAAAACAAAAACAAAACTTTTGTAATAAATATATATAGTGAACCAAGACAAATTCCTGCATTGATCATGTCTAAAAAAATTATACTTTTGCTGCACCCTGAGTCCATAACCTCTCTTTTATAAGTTAGGTATATCATGATGTATCTATTCTATATATTTTGTGTTTGTATGTACATATGGCCTCACTTAGTGAATGAATATTCATTATTCACTATATTAGTAAACATTTATTAATCTGTGTGTTAAATTGCTATGGTTTCAAAGAAAGGCCAAAGACATATAGCCTAATGGAAGGAGACAATAGATAAACAATGATGTATAGATAAGCTATATATACAGCATAAATGTGATAATTAACAAGGGGAGGCACTAGCAGGATCTTCAAAGGCTTCTTGTAGAAGATGGGATTTTACTTGGACCTTGAGGAATTCCAGGAGATGGAGATGATGAGGAAGAACCTTCCAGGTACAAGGGTCAGCTAGTAAAAATTCTTGGAGTCTGAAGGTGGAGTATCTTGTTAGAGGGAATAGCAAGAAGGCCAGTGTCATTTGTTCATGGAGGATGTGGTAAAATGTTAGATGTAAGAAGACTGGAAATGGTTTGTGTGTTGGAAAGGTTTTTTGGGAGGAGGGCAGGTTATAAAAGGCAAATAGCAAGTAGGATTTTATTTAGGATCCTGGAAGTGGTAGGTAGCTACTGGAGATTGTTGAATTGAGGGGTAACGTGGTCAGATCTGTACTTTAGGTAGATCAACTTTGATAGCTCAATGAAGAATGGAATGGATTAGGGAGAGGCTTGAAGTAGGCAGATCTACCTGTTGGCTATGATTATAGTCCGGTTGTGAAGTGATGAGGTCCTATACATGGATAGTAGGAGTGTTAGAGGAGAGAAGGCAATGTATTCAAGAGAGATTACAAAAGTGAAATTGACAGGCTCATTTTATTGTGTACTATTTCATATATGCTCCCAGTTTTTCTGAAATTGGCCATCATATATACTCCTGGCCATCATTTCTTATAACAGAATAATATTCTACTTCATATACCATATTCCGATTCATATACCATAATTTGCCCAGTCATTTCCCAACTGATGATACTCCTTAGTTCTTGCTATCACAAAAAGAGCTGTTAATAACTATTTTTGTATATACAGATTTTTTTTTTCTTTGATTGCTTTGGTGCATAGACCCAAGTAGTGTTATTATTTGGTCTGTACAGTTCAGTAACTTTTTGGGTAACAACTTTCTTAATGTTGTTTCTTATATTTGGATATTTGAATCTAATAGGGCTAGATAATAAACTTCATTTAGATTTACTTAAACAAAGAGCAGAAGTCCCAAAGGGGTCACAGATAAATAGGTTAGTGTTCAGATTACCCTTAAATTTCATATACACTTAAGAAACAAGTTGTATGTAATAAAGATTAATGGTATATAATCCATTTTCGATTTGTCTAATGTTTGTTTCTTGATTATCAAGGTCATAAAAAATTTAAATGGTGTTTTCTAATGAATTAATGAGCATTGTAAATATAATTGAATAAGATTTTCTATCTGTGGTTGGTCACTTGGCTTGTCTCATGATAACACTAGCTTATATTTCTAAAGCTTTTTTTTTTTAATCCTTACCTTCTGTCTTACCCTCCCTCCCTCTCTCCTCCCCATATCTGTCTGTCTGTCTGTCTGTCTGTCTGTCTGTCTGTCTGTCTGTCTGTCTGTCTATCTATCTATCTATCTATCTATCTATCTATCTATCTATCTATCACAATTTCATAAATTATCCCAAATGGGAAAAAAAGCCCAAGACCAGATAGATTTACCTGAAAAGGACACTTAATTCCAATAAGGATCTCACCAAATTTTACTGTGATATAGTCTTGATTCCTAAACCAGAGACAAAGCAGAGGAAAAAAAAATCAAGACCTACATCCCTAATGAAGTTTGAAGCAAAAATATTGAATAAAATATTAGCATAGATGCTATAGGTATGTGATTTTACCAAGGCCAGTTTGGATTTATAGCAGGAATTCTGTGTTGGTTCAATATTAAGAAACTGTAAATAAAAAATTATTAATAATGAACAGTAACAAAGTTCTGTCAATAAGTGCAAAAGAAACTTGAGAAATTCACATTTATTACAAATACTAAAAAGCAAAGAAATAGACTTTTTCTTAATGTGGAGCATAGTATCTATAAACCCAAGAGCCAGAATATAATGGAGACAAATTAGGAGTCTTTTTTAATAAGATCACAATTAAGTAAGAATGTCTATTATTACTATTATTACTTGATGTAGTGTTGGAAATGCTAGTGATAGCAATAGGACAAGAAAAAAGAAATTAAGAGAATAGGCATAGACAAAGAAGAATTATTGCTTTTAGCAGTTTCCTTCAATAAATCTAGAGATTCAACTAAAAATTGTAAGAGTAACTTCAGCCAAATATATATACTGATCTTCCTTCATCTATTTTCTCTCCCTTTTCATTGGAAAAACAACTCTTATGACAGATATTTATAGTCAAGCACATTATTCTTGAGTTATCCATGTCCAAAAAAATGTATATAATTTTATGCTCAAAATCAATTACCTTTCTGTATGTACCATACTTAATCAGTTTTTTTTTTTTGCAATTGTGGCCCATTATTGGGCTGGTTAGAGTTCTTAAGTCTTCCAGAGTTATTTTTCTTTACAATGTTGCATAAATTGGTCTTATAATTTTGCTCACTTGACTGAGCCTTCCTTTCATCATTTCTTATGGCTCAATAATATTATGTTTTTCTCCTATACTACAGTTAATTTAGCTATTCCTCAATTGATGATCATTGCTGTAGCTTCTAGTTTTTTGACACCACAAAAAAGAACTGCCATAAATAATTTTGCATACCTGGGACTTTAACCTCTTTGTTCAGTATCTTTGGGGTAGAGGCTTTGTAGTGATATTTTCAGTTTAAAAGATGAATACTTTAGTAACTTTAAAAGCATAATTGCTCATTACAGAATGTCCTGACAATTTCACAACTCTGTCATCAGTGTTTTTGCACATTAACAACAAAACTCAACAGGAAGAGACAGAGAAATTCCTCTTTAAAGTAACATGTATACAGTAGTTTTGAGTCTTCTCCTACCAAGCCACACAGGAATTATATGAATATGCTTAAATAATTTTTATAGAAATAAAGACAGATTTAAGGTAAAGATAAAATGAGAGTTGTTGACCCAAAACATTTAACCATGGGAGATTAAAATGGGTCATTTTGATTGCATTAGATTGGAAAAGCTTCAATGCAAATAAAATAATTGCAGCTAAAATTAGAAGCAAAACAGTTAACTGGGAAAATTTTTTTGTAGTAAATTTTTCTAATAAGAGCCTAATTATTCTTTAATTCAAATCTAAATTTTTTTTTAGTTCCTACTATGTGCCAGACACTGTGCCAAGCACTGGGGATACAAAAAAGAGGCAAAAGACAGTTACTGCTTTCCAGGAATTTGTAATCTAATGTGGGAGACAACATGTAAACAAATATATACAAAGCAAGCTTTATACAGACTAGATAGAAGATAATTAACAGAGAGAGGCATAGGAATTAAGGGAGGTTGAGGAAGACTTTCTTGTAGGAGGTGGGATTTTAATTGGTGCCTACAGGAAGCCAGAAAGGTCAGTAGTTGGAGTGGAGGAGGGAGAACATTTCAGGTATAGGGGACAGTCAGAAAGAGTTAAATATATAAGTAGAAGATACATTCTTAGATTGAAATAACCAAAGTAGATGGAGAAGAAATTTTCATGGAAAGAAATCCAGCTAAATAGAAACATGTAAAAAATCACTAACAAGATTAAACAGCTATGAGGTATCACTTCACACCTATGAATTTGGCAATGGTGATTGACAGAAAATGAAAAGAAAGACAGGTGTGCTGGTGGAGCTGTGAATTGGTCTAGGCATTCTGGAAAGCAGTTTGGAACTATAATATACCTTTAAAATCACTAAACTGTTTGCTCAACTGCTACTACTACTGCTACTGGAGTGATAATAATAGCTGTTTATATAGCACTTATAATAACCAACTATAATAACTAAGGTTTGCAAAGAGATTTTTTTCTCATTTGATTTTTATAACAATTCTATTAGGTTTTATTAATCCTCATTTTGCAGATGAGGAAATTGAGACTAAGAAAAGTTAAGGGACTTTACTTACATAGATCATATAGTATGGCCAATTCTGCTATAACTTTATATATTTTTATATATATATATATATATATATATATTCCCCCAAAGTACTATGCAACATCCTGAAATAAAATCTACAAAGCTCATGTTGAAAATGGGATTAGGAATATAATACTTGAAACGAGACCTTAAAAAAAGATAAGAATCTAATTAAATGGTAGCACAGTTTTATATATGTTAGATGGTTAAGAACTAGGGAAGCTTGGCAACTCAGTGGAAAGAGATCCAGGCCTGGTGACAGGAAGTCTTGGGTTCAAATGTAGCCTCAGACACTTTCTAGTTGTGTGACTGAGCAAGTTTCTTAACCCCGGTTGCCTAGACTTTACCACTCTTATGCTTTGGGGATAGCTAGTATCGATTCTAAGACAGATGGAAAGTTTTTGTTTTTTTTTTAAAGGGGATAGGTTAAGAAATACATAAATATCACATTTAATAGTGGTCATCCCTGGCCTTGAGCCACTGTTCACTGGGTCTTTGCTGCTCTAGCAAGTTGAGGAGGTCTGGAGGCTGAGGCTACCGCAGGATGGGGGCAGAGGAGGTTCCCTGGCCCTTAACTATTCAAAGCTTCTGTTCCATTAGAACATATTTAGTAAATATGCACTTAACCTTGACAAAGACCTGAAGTTTGCTTGTAGAGGTTGGCAACAGAAGCATTTTGAAACATACAAGTTTTTTTTAAGCATGCAGTTTTTCTGCATTCTAGTTGCAGGGAAAAGAATCCCACAGAAGCAAACACGAAATTTTCATTTTTGAAATTTGTATTATAGAAGAACTGATTGTATTTAGAGCAGGATTTGAACTCAAGTTTTGTACCTCTATAGCTGTATCACACTACCCAGTATCCAGTAATGCCCCAATGAAACATGTATGTGTAGAATACTGATAACAATAATTTTTGTTGTAACAAAGAACTAGAAATTCAGGTGGTTGCCTATTAATTGGGGAATGGCCAACCAAATGATAGTACATTAATGTAATGGAGTATTTTGTCATCAGAAATAATAAAAAATATGGCTTCAGAAAATGTTATTTGAACTGATGCCAAGTGAAGTGAGCAGAATTAGAACAATTTCTAGTGATTACAACATTCTAAAGAAAAAGAACTTTGAAAGAACTATGATTAATAAAGTGATTCTAATCATAACTCTAGAGAACCAATGATGAAGCATGCTGCTATCCATATTATGACAGTTGGACTCTAGATGAAGAATGAGATACACATTTTCAGGCATGGCCAATGTATAAATTTATTTTGCTTGTAGCTGCCTTTTTTCAAAATGGGAGGTAGCCAGGTGAGAAACTAGTATAAGTGAATGAAAATAAAAGGATTATTGCAATTGAAAAAAGTGCTCTGAAGAGAACAAAAAAATTCAGTGAGAGATAAAAACAAGACAGCATCAAAACTTTGTTAAATTTATTTTACTTTTAAAAAGACAAATGGAATGAAATAGAGATTTGAGTTTCATACATAATCCTTTCTATTTGTATATAGAAATGTTTTTTTGTTAGGAATAAAATGAAAAATATTGCTTTGCTATTATATTAGCTTCAATATTAGGTTCAATATTAGGAAAACTGTTGGCATAATTGACCATATCAGTAACAGAACAAACAAATCATATAAAAATCACAATAGATACAGAAAGAATTTTTGACAAAATACATCATATTCTCCTATGAAAACCACCTGGGAATATAGGAATGAATTCAGCTTTCTTTAAAATAGTAATATCTATCTAAAACTATTAGTAAGCATTTGTAATAGGGATAAGCTAGAACCTTACCCAATAAGAGTATTAGTAAAGTAAGGATACCCAGTATCCTCCTACTATTGTGTTGTACTGGCTATATAATTAAGACAAGAAAATTGAAGGAATTCATATTGGCAATGAAGAAACATTGTAGATGATCCGATAATCCACTTTGAAACTAGGTGAAAGAATTAACAATGTTAGCAGAGATGCAAGATATACAATAAATCCACATAAATCAACATGACTTTTATATGTTGTTAATAAAGTCCATTTAAAATAACTGTAGACAGGATAAAATACTTAGGAGTCTACTTGCCAGGACAAACCCAGGAACTACATGAAGGCAATTATGAAACACTTTTGACAAAAATAGAGATCTAAACAATTGTATAAATATTATTTTAAGCACATGGGTTGCCGAAGCAAGCACAATTGGAGAAATATTAATTGCTCACCGGTAGGCTGAGACAATATATGAAAATGACAGTTCTACCTAAGCTAATTTACTTCTGCAGTGCCATACCAATCTAGTTACCCAAAATTTATTTTGCGGAGCTTGAAAAAATAAGAAAATTCATCCAGAAGAACAAAAGGTCAAGAATATCAGTGAAAAAAAATGTGAAGGCAGGTGACCTAGCATACCATATCTCCAATTACTATGTGATAATCATCAAACAATCTGGTCCTGGCAAAGAAATATGGAGTGGTGGATTAGTAGAATAGTTTAGGTACACAATACACAGAGAATGACCATGATAATCTAGTGTTTGAGAAATCCAATGATCCAAGATTTGGGGATAAGATACCACTATTTGAAAAATTGTTGGGAAAACAGAAAGCAGTTTGACAGTACTTAGGTATAGACTCACATCACATACCAAGATAAGATCAAAAAGGGCATTAACAGTTTAAGGAAGCATGGAATACTTTTCCTGTCAGATCTTTGGATAGGGAAGAATTACTGCCAAACAAGAGATACAGTTATGGGATTAAAAAAATGGATAATTTTGATTACATTAAATTAAATAAAAAAAATTAAATTGCATAAACCAAATGTAGCGAAGATTAGAAAGAAAATAGTGGGGGGCAGCCAAGTGACTTAGTGGATTGAGAGCTGGGCCCAGAGATGGTCCTGGGTTCAAATTTGACCCCAGACACTTCTCAACTGTGTGGCCCTGGGCAAGTCATTTGACCCCCATTGCCCCTTACCACTCTTCTGCCTTAGAACCAATATATATAGTATTGATTCTAAGATGGAAGATAAGGGTTTGGGGAAAAATGGAAAGAAATTGGCAAATTTCTTTGATAAAGGCCCTATTTCTCAAATATATAGAGAACTGAATCAAATTTATAAGAATAGGAGTCATCAAATGGTCAACAGATATGGACAGTCAGTTTTCAGAAGAAGAAATCAAAGCAATATTTTGTCATGAAAAATGCTGTTAATAACTTAATTATAGAAATATGCAAATTAAAAGGACTCTGAGGTACCACTTCATGCCCATTAGACTGGCTGATATGACAGAAGAGTATGACAAGTGAGGGAAAATTGGGATACTAATGAATGCAGTGTTGGTAGAGTTGTGAACTCATCCAACTATTCAGGACGAGGATTCAGAAACAAACCCCAAAAGCTATAAAACTATGTATACCTTTGACCCAGCAATATCTGTACTGGGTATATATTCCAAAGAGATTAAAGGAAAAGGATTTGTTGTGTAAGAATATTTATGCTGGTTCTTTTTGTTTTAGCTATATCACTGTTTGCTATATATCCCAAAGAGATTAAAGAAAAAAGGAAAAGCATGTATATAAAATATTTATAGCTGCTATAAATGCTTTTGTTGTGGCATATGAATTGGAAATTGAGGAAATCCATAAATTGGGGAATTACTATACAAATTGTGGTGATTGTGATGGAATACTATTGTGCTATAAGAAATGACTAAACATAATGTTTTCAGAAAAATCTGGGGAGACATGTGAACTGATGAAAAGTGAAGTGAGCAGAACCAGGAGAACATTATACACAGAGTAATATTGTATGATAACAATTATAAATGATTTAACTATTCTCAGCAATACAGTAATCTAGTGCTTTTCTGAAGAATTTATGAAAAATGCTGTTCACTCCCAAAAGAAAGAATTTATGGATTGTGATTACAGATGGAAGCAAAATATTGTCCATTCATTTTGCCTTTTTTTCTTTTTGGAAATGTTTTGCATGATTTCACATGTATAATTGATAGTTACAGTTTTTGCCTTAATGCAAGGGAAGGTGAGCACTTGGAATTTGAAAAATTAAAAAGAAATGAATGTTAAAAAGAATAAATAAAATTTAAAAGTTTATCCATTTGAATTTTTAAAAGTGAAAAAAGTAATTTTTTGCCAATGAGGTAGAAGAAGAGCAGAATATGAATGATTGTAGCAGATTTATTAAAAAGTGTGTTTTAGTAAGGAGAATGATCATGATGTAAACTTTTAGTTTTTCAGATTAGAGTTTTTAAAGCCTTTTTTTGTGTCTGGCTTCCCTTTAACAGTTTTTGAAGTCTATGAACCCCTTCTCAGATTGCCTTATATATAACATAATAGTATTGCCAAAGAAACTGCTGATATTAAAATACACTTATCAAAATATTTAAAAAAATAAGTTCAGGGTCTCCAGGTTAAGAACTCTTGGATTAGATAATTGTTACAATTTGAGGGATGGATAGTGGGAAGTTGATTTTGGGTCTTTTACACCATGGGTGTTTGGTTTTTTTCCTTCTGATTTTTAAGGGAAATATTTCTTCATGCAGTGCTTTCTCTTTTTCCCCCTCTATAGGGGGCCATGTTAATAGATCTTGATCACACTAGTATGTGTTAATTTGTTAATCAAGTTAAGTTTTAATTTGTCTGATTACTGGCTGACAAGTTATTTATCATTTCTTGTTTTTTGGGAATGCAGTAACAGATCTGAAATCTCATAGATGGAGTAGTATTCATGCCAACAAGGCAGATTCCAAACCATCCACACCATTTAAACTTGTGAGACTCTTGTTTGTATATCTTTATAAATTTTTCATAGATGCTTCATCCATTGTACTAAAGGACTTCTGAGTCTGTATGTGGTTACTAGTGTAGCAACTTGATCTGTTCTGGCCAGTTGTTATCTTTTATTTTCACAGCTTGATCACCTACCTCCCTGCAACTTCCCAGCATCAATGGACTTATCTTATGGATCTGAATTTTCCTTCCACTGCCACAGATCTATGTGTTTTCTTTTCTTTATGTAAAAATTTTTTTAATACATGTTCAGTCCACCTTATGCCTCTTTGATGCATTAGTCAACATTGTAAATATGCTGTAACATACACATTTATACCATATACCTTTTTACCATATATTTAAAAAAAAACACAGGAGCCTCATCCCTTCAAGTATTTCATAGGCTATTTTTATCAGGAATTCAACACAAAACTCTCAACTTATACATATAGTCTTGTTAGAGTAATTTAAATGATCATTTCATATTTAACCATGTTGTACTCTAGTGATCTAGAAGATTTAATTTTGCCTACATCTTTGAGACCACAAATTCATTCAAAATTGGAATTAATCATTTGTTGTATTAAAAACAAAAAAATTTTAAAGTCAGACCAAATTTCTTACCACCTTTTGTTCAGTTCCATGTGATTGAGTATGTAAGTCATACAGTCCAACTTTTGTTTGTCGTATGACCGAATCCGCATTTCTTTATGAAACAAGTTGCTTCCAATATGTCTGCCACCTTAGAGTTTTTTTTAGCAAGTCATATAGGAATCTGTAAATTGTTCTAATTTGTGGTGAGTAAATATAAACTAATGCTCTTAGTTCTGGTTCAACATTCCAAAGCAGAGATCATTACAGGTAACACTGAATGATTGGACCATTTTTATATCTAGTCTTCATAAATGCCTTTTCGTTCATTGGTGCTGTGCCAATGTTGATGAGAGCAGGACTATGCAAATTTTTTTATTTTTCTATGCTGTTATCCTGCTGGAGTTGGTGCCTACAATACATTTTGATTCTTTACCCTTTTTGAACTTATTTTTGTACCTTGGATCTTGTGGATATATAGTGTATCCACTTTTTAAAAAGTCTGAACCAATCACTACATAGAAAAAACCAGCATGTGCAATATGGACCTCCCATCTCCATGAAGGGATAGATATCAGGTATTTTTTCTTATCTCTACTTTCTGAGTCCTTGATCTTTATATAACTTTGTTATATTTACTATTGATCTTTTGGTATATAGTAGCTTTCCCTCTTTTTTACATTGTTTAATTTACTGTGTATGTTTTTGTTTTTGGTTCCGCTTAGTTCATTCTGCATCTGTTCATATAGATCTTTCCATGATTTTCTGTATTTATTGTATACATTATTTCTTATAGCACAATGGTATTTTATCACATTCTTGTACCAAAATTTGTTTATCCATTTTCCAGCAGATAGGCATCTATTTTTTTTTTTACATATCTTATTTATCACAAAAAAGAGCTTTAAATATTTTGGAATATATGCTAATTTTGCTTCTTATGAATGGCTTCTTTCAGGTATGAGCCTGGTATGGAGTCTGTGGTTCAAAGGTTTGGACATTTTATTCACTTTGCTTTCATAATTTCAAATTGCTTTCTAAAATGGCTGTGCCATTTTACAGCTCCATCAACAGTGTATTAATGCGCCTTCCCTTTCACAATTTCTGCAATATTGATTATTGGAATTCTTGTCATTTTTGTCAACTTACAGGATGTGAGGTGAAACCTAGGGGTTGTTTTGGCTGGCATTTCTCATTATTATTGATTTTGGTGTATTTTTTCTTGTGTTTATTTTTTCAATAGCACATAATAACAAATTTCCACATAAGTTTCAAAGTTACAAGATCCAAATTGTCTCTCCCCTTCCCTCCTCCCTCCTGGAATTGGCAAGCAATTGTCTGGGTTATATATGTATCATTATGCAAAACATATTTCCATTTTGCTCATTTTCGTAAGTGAATAATCTTATAAAACCAAAACCTCAAAACATATACCCAAATAAACAAGTGAAAAATCATATGCTTTTCTCTGCACTACTACTCCAAAAAGTTCTTTCTTTGGAGATGGATAGCATTTTATTCATTCCACAATCTTATTATTGTGTACAATGTTTTCCTAGTTCTGCTTATTTCATTTTGTATCAGTTCATGTAGATATTTTCAGCGCTTTCTGAAGTCATTCTGTTCATCATTCCTTATAGTATAATAGTATTCTATCACCATCATATTCCACAATTTGTTCAGCCATTCCCTAATTGATGGATATCCCTTTATTTTACAATTTTTTACCACTGCAAAAAGAGCAGCTAATAAATATTTTTGTACAAGTAGGTCCTTTCCCATTTTAAAAAATCTCTTTGGGATATAGTCCTATTAGTGGTATTATTGGATCAATTGGTATGCATTGTTTTATAGTCCTTTGGGCATATTTTCATGTGTTTATTGTAAACCTTGAAATTTCTTAGACTTGTAAATGTTGGAAATTTCACCATTGGAAAGTTTCATACATGGAAAAAATTTCCTACTGATAGTAAGAACTCTATTGGAATGTGAACCCCCTTGGCATGGGAGGATCCTTCTCCTCCCTACTTGGGACTGCTTTAGGACAGAAACCTTTTGCTGAACAATGGAAAGGGCTTTGACCTATGCTTAAGCATAGAACAGGAAGTTCTTTGAGTCATGATTGATTTTAGAATTGATACAATAGAGATAACTTGGAATGACAGAACCAGGTCTTGGAACTTCCAATCTCCACCCTACTCAGGGTAACAGGATTTAGGAAGGGCTGCAGCATAGATCAAAATTTAATTATTTGAGAACATGACCTTCAACAGACATGTGCAAAGGGGGGCAGACCTCTGGGCGGTCCTGGGTTAAGGTAGAGCCACCATTGGCACAGGGGAGACATGGACAGTGATTGGTAGATGTGAGAACTGAGGGGAGGGAACTGAGATGGTTTCCTTAAAGATAGCAGGGTCTGAGGACAGAAGGGGGTCGAGAGGTTTTGCTCTGAGAGGTTGTACTCTGAGAAGTTTTGCTCTGAAGGAGTCTGAGAGGAGAGAGGTCCTGGAGGGAGAGGTCCTGGAGAGGTCTGAGAGGAGGGCTTGCTCTGAATGAGGCTGGAGGTGGAGGCCCCTGAGACTGTTTCTCCATTTTGGTCACGTGAGTGATAGGGACTGATCTCTTTTCTTTGCCTCAGCTATCTAAGGGCTTGGGCCTTTTGGCCCAGCCTAAACAGAGGGGGTATTTAAGCCCTATTCCCTTCTCCCCTTCTCTCTCTCTCTCTCTCTCTCTCTCTCTCTCTCTCTCTCTCTCTCTCTCTCTCAAATACCTTTCTTCCTCCTGTTTGTAATTAAACTCCATAAAAGGTTGACTGCTGACTTGAGTTTTCATTAAGGAATTACATAGCTGAATTCCTTGGTGACCTTAAATTAATATATATCAGTCTTTTAAAGTGATTTCCTTGTCACATTGTGGCAACCACGAAGGGATCTTCTATGCAAACTCAGAGCCACAATAACCTGCTCCCCAGATGGTTCATTATCATTAGAAGTACCAGAGGAATCTTTAAATTTACTCTCTGTAATTCTCTCAGAGAGTCAGGAGAAAAAAGAGCATCCCGTCTTTGCAATACCTAAAGATATACCGGAGTCTCTTTGGGCCACATCTTCTTCCGATGTAGGTTTACTTAAGTCGGCTGTTCCTGTGCAGATAAAAACTAAATCTAGCCCACCTCCTTCTATCCCTCAGTATCCCCTCTCAAAGGAGGCAATTGAGGGTATTACACCAGTTATTAACTCATTAATAGAACAGGGAATAATAATCCCTTGTAAATCTGAATACAACATGCCCCTCCTGCCAATTAAAAAATCAAAAAGAGGGCCCGATGGCAAGCACCTCTATAGATTCGTACAGGATCTAAGGGCAGTGAATAATCACGTTATAAAGAGACACTCCGTAGTTTCTAACATACATACTATTATTTCACCCATTCCTAGCACAGCTACATACTTTACAGTAGTAGACTTGTGTTCAGCTTTCTTCTCCATACCTATACATGAGAACTCCAGGCATATTTTTGCTTTCACCTGGAAGGGCTCACATAATACCTGGTGTTGGCTGCCACAGGGTTATGTCGAAAGTCCGAGCTTATTTGAGCAAATTTTGAGCCAAGACACAGACAATATAACATTTAAAAATAGCAAATTAATCAAATATGTAGATGATCTACTCTTGGCTTCAACAGATGCAAAAACATGTCAAGAAGATAGCAAACACCTTCTTTTGGAATTGCACAAAAGAGGACATAAAATCTCTAAGGATAAAGTTCAGTGGTGTCTCCAAAAAGTAGAATATTTGCGATTCATCTTGACTGCGGGTGCTCGTTATATTTCTCCAAAACGAATTGAGAATATTCAAAAATTGAGTGCTCCTACCACTAAGAAACAGCTGAGAGCAATTTTAGGAGCAACAGGGTTTTGCAGACAATGGATTCCTTGCTATGGGGAAATTACTAAACACCTTATAGCATTAACAAAGGATTTGGTTCCTGAACCCCTCAAATTAGAGCCTGAACACTTGTCAGCTCTATCAGATCTAAAAAAGGCTATCATGTCTGCCCCTGCTCTAGGCATCCCAGATTACAGCAAGCCATTTACTTTATATGTGCATGAGCGAAGAGGAGTAGCCTCTGGCGTGTTAACTCAGATTTTGGGACCTTCTCAGTGCCCAATTGCTTATTATTCTGCCCAACTAGACCCAGTAGCAGCAGGAGCACCACCATGCCTTAGAGGAGTAGTTGCTACAGCTGCTACAGTAGTAACAAAAAACGTTGATTTAGTATTGGGATGTCCATTAACAATAATGTGCCCACATGAGATAGAAGCATTATTGATAAAACATAGAACACAGACATTCTCGGATCAGAGAATTACAAGGTATGAAATAACCTTATTAAATAGTGAAAATATTACCTTGAAACGCTGTTCAACTCTTAACCCTGCCACCTTGCTTCCAGATTTACCTACTTCAGGAGAACCATTACATAACTGTGAAACATTAGTGTCCATGGCAGAAAAGCCTCGAGATAATCTCTTGGACACTCCCTTAGACAATGCAGATCTGATTTTATTTACCAATGGTTCCTCTTTTATGAGGGATGGCATATGTTACACTGGAGCTGCCGTAGTCTCAGAATTTGCCACTGAATGGTCAGCTTCACTACCTTCTAACATTAGCTCTCAAGGAGCAGAACTCATAGCTCTAAAACAAGCTTATATAATTGCCAAGGATAAAAAGGCAACAATTTATACGGATTCTAGATATGCTTTTGGCATTTGTCACTCAGTCGGGATGCTATGGCTCCAGAGAGGATTTTTAACCTCAGCTGGAAAATCCATAGCTAATGCAGAAATTATTAATGAAGTTCTTTCTGCTCTCAAACTGCCTAAAGCCCTAGCTGTAGTTCATTGCTCTGCCCATACAGGTGGCTCTGACCCTGTCTCTAGAGGAAATGACCGAGCAGATGCCGCTGCAAAACTAGCAGCCATAGAAGGACCTGGATTAATTTTAACATTAACAACCACTGATAATTTAAATTTATCACTTTCCTATAATGAAAAGGAAGTGGAAAAATGGAAACAAAAATTTAAAGCAAAACAGATTAATGGAGTATGGGTGTCATCTGAAGGAAAACCCCTGCTCCCTAGAAGTTTCTATAACCAAATTTGCCAATCTATTCACAAAAATGGTCATTTTGGCACCCAGGGCATCGTGGACTCTGTCAAGAGAGTATGGATAGCCCCTGGTATAACTACTATAGCCTCTAAAGTATGTTCAGCCTGCCCTATCTGCCAGGCATATAACCAACATGCATATCGTGGAAAAGCCTTTGGGGGACGTCCTCTGGCTTACACACCTTTTGAACATCTACAGATAGATTTCATAACGATGCCAAAGGCTGGACGTTATAAATTTTGTCTAGTAATTGTAGATCAACTAACCAGATGGCCGGAAGCATTTCCTACGACCCAAGCCACAGCAGATTTTGTTGCAAAGATACTTTTAAAGGAAATTATTCCTCGTTTGGCCTGCCAGCATGTATTGACTCCGATAGAGGGAGTCATTTTACCGATTCTGTCTTAAACCAAACATATTCTTGCTTGGGGATAACTCCAAAATTCCATGTTCCATATCACCCCCAGAGCTCGGGCCAAGTGGAGAGGATGAATAAAGAACTTAAAACTATGATTGGCAAATTATGCATTGAGACCCATTTAAAATGGCCCGAAATTCTCCCTCTGGCCCTATTTTATCTTAGAAGCAGGCCTAGAGGAGACATACATATTTCACCATTTGAGATGCTTTTTGGATATCCGCCTATACAGGCTAAGCCTTTCTCCCCGGCTTATACATTGCTATTAGGGGGAGATATTACTATTGCTTCCTATATACAGGAGTTACAGCACAAACTATGTGAACTTCATGAATCCAGAGCTGCAGTACAAGCTGGACCATTAGACTTTTCTCTGCATGACCTGAACCCAGGAGATAAAGTTTATATCAAGAATTTCAAGCGAACTGGAGCAACTGAACCTTCATGGGAAGGACCATTCCAAATATTATTAACTACTCCAACATCTATAAAGATTGGAGAAAGAGACTCTTGGATTCACTGCTCACATGTGAAGAAAGCATCTTCTGCTGAGACTGATTGACTGTATCCTATCATATGCATTGTGACTCTATCTTATCATATGAATTGGAGATAACAATCCATAGACAAATGGATGCTGTTTTTTCAAGAATATATTGAATTACTGATTTTTTTTCTTATTTTTCTTATTTCTTTTCTTTTTTGATCAGAATATTTGATTTTTTTCTCATTTTTTGTACTGAAGGTACACATAATTAATATTAATATTATTTTTTTCCTGCAGTAATACAAGTTAATATATATACCCTTGCTATAATATCAATATATGCCTAAAAGCTTTAAACTATGGGAACCTGCCATTTATTGATAAAATATTATAGGACTGTGATTAATGTTTGTGTCTGATTCCAGGAAAAGGGATAAAAACAAGGAGCACGGACTAAACCTGAATAGTGCCAATAGAGCATACAAGAAATATTAAAGTGAGACTCGAGGTTGCGACGCTTAACTTATGTTTAAGTCGTAGGACTTCCTTGTATCTACACTCTTTACGAAGTACTCAAACAAGTACAAAGCTTGACTATCATGCTGGCTCCCTATATCCCTGAAAAAAAAAATCAGACGAGGGAATGACTTTTCCCTATCAAAATAGAATTCTAATTCTTTTTTTCTTATATTATGGCAACTTCCTGTAGTCTTGGCTACAAATGGCTAAGTGAAACATTACTGCATTCTGTCCTACATACTTGTGGGATAGAAATTACTTTAAACTGGACCTATACAAGGCCTATTTTGAATTTTTCTTATGTTTTTGATTATTTTTCTATTCTTTTGATAATTGACACATACACCCCCATAACTGAACATTGCATTCTGAGCTAAACTTGATATTTTTTTTTAAATACTTACTTCAGGGGGGATTGTATTTTAATTTAAAATCTAAGAATTTTTTTTACTTTTGAATTTTTTTTGTTTAAGATTGTATTTTAATTTAAATTCTAAGAATTTTTGAATTTTTTTTGAGATTGTATTTTTATAAAAATCCAAGAATTTTGAATTTTGTTTAAGATTTTACTGTTATAAAAAAAAATCAAAGATTTTGATTCTGTTCGAGAAATGATCTTCAAGAAAGAAGCTTGAAACTTTTATATCCAGAGAATGAACTGTTGCAGAAAGATGCCGAAAACCTACACTTCATCAAGAAGATCACGAATGAACTTTGGATATGATTTGATTGGACTGAACTTTTGATTGAACATTTATTGTAATTGTATACATTTATGCCAAAAGGGACTGCCCCTAATTTGGCTTTCTGTCAATGTGCCTAGGAAAACATTGGTTTTTCTTTCTTTTCTTTTGTATTTACTCTCTCACTATTCTAATTTCTCTTAGAAAATTGAATATTGTGTATATCTATAGTTAGAAGTGCAGAAGTAGTATAGAACTACAAATTGATTATGTTAAATGATCAATGGGGAGACTAGTCTCCCAATGATCATCAGGGGGGATTGTAAACCTTAAAATTTCTTAGACTTATAAATGTTGGAAATTTCACCATTGGGAAATTTCATACTTGAAAAATTTCCTACTGATAGTCTATTGGAATGTGACCCCCCCCCCCCTCCCCTTGGCATGGGAGGGTCGTTCTCCTCCCTACTTAAGATTACTTTAGGACAGAAACCTTTTGCTGAACAATGGAAAGGGCTTTGACCTATGCTTAAGCATAGAACAGGAAGTTCTTTGAGTCATGATTGATTTTAGAATTGATACCATAGAGATACTTGGAATGACAGAACCAGGTCTTGGAACTTCCAATCTCCACCCTACTCAGGGTAACAGGATTTAGGAAGGGCTGCAGCATAGATCAAGATTTAATTATTTGAGAATATGACCTTCAACAGACATGTGCAAAGAGGGGCAGACCTCTGGGCAGTCCTGGGTTAAGGTAGAGCCACCATTGGCACAGGGAAGACATGGACAGTGATTGGTAGATGTGAGAACTGAGGGGAGGGAACTGAGATGGTTTCCTTAAAGATAGAGGGGTCTGAGGACTGAGGTGGAGGTTGGAGAGGTTTTGCTCTGAGAGGTTGTGCTCTGAGAAGCTTGCTCTGAAGGAAGCTGGAGGTGGAGGCCCCTGAGACTGTTTCTCCATTTTGGTCACGTGAGTGATAGGGACTGAAATCTTTTCTTTGCCTCAGCTATCTAAGGGCTTGGGCCTTTTGGCCCAGCCTAAACAGAGGGGCTATTTCAGCCCTATTCCCTTCTCTCTCTCTCTCTCTCTCTCTCTCTCTCTCTCTCTCTCTCTCTCTCTCTCTCTCTCTCTCTCTCTCAAATACCTTTCTTCCTCCTGTTTGTAATTAAACTCCATAAAAGGTTGACTGCTGACTTGAGTTTTCATTTAGGAATTACATAGCTGAATTCCTTGGCGACCTTAAATTAAAATATATCAGTCTTTTAAAGTGATTTCCTTGTCACATTTTGAATGTTTTCTAGTTTCATTAAGAACTTTTTGTTCATATCCTTTGGCCATTTTAGCTATTGGTGCATCTATATATTTATTTATTTGACCATCAAAGTTAATTTATCCAGGTTCGCTGCAACATTTCAGAGTGTAGATTTAGCAAAGATTTGAGCATCCATGCTAACATATAAGGATTAGCGTAGAATAACTTTTATGTTTTGTCTTCCTTGAGAATCAGATCTAGAGACAAAAGGGTCCTTCCTAAGAGATCATTTAATCCAATGTCTTCATTTTATAGATGAGGACATTTGAAGATCAGAGATGATATGTCTTATTCAAGGACACTGAAAAGAAAATAATGTGGATTCAAATGTAGGTTCAAATCCAGTGCTCTTTCTTCTGTACTGTTTGCCCTTTAAATGGAAATGGACATGAATAGGGTAGGTTGAAGGAAGATGAAAGGATTATTAGGTCTCTAACCTCAAAGGATGAAAGCCATCCCGCAACAAACATTTTTCAATTGTGTATTGGCCATGGGACTTCTGAACTTGTAATTGCTTGAAGTTGCTTGAGGGACTCCCATTTCCAAGGTTATTCTTTGCAGGGACATTTGACACACATCATATCATGTCTTCCTCTTTCATTTGGAACCATACTCACTTAACCTATCCATTGTCAACTGTTCTATTTGTTTATTCCTCCATCCACCCTTGCCTTTCCGTTTTCACATATTCTTAGTTTTCCTTCCTTATGGTCACAATCAAACTGAAAGTCCCTGCTTCTTTACCCAGTTACTTTGTCAAAATCCCCACAAGGGCTAAAGGAGTATTTGAAGAATTTTGGATACATTTAATGCTTTTCTACTTCTATGCTTTTGCTATTCTTTATTCCTAGAAGTGTTCTTTTCTGTTCCTACCCATCACCTTAGCTAATTAAAAAAATTTTCTGTAGCATTAAAATCTAAATTTGTATACTTTTTTAAGTAAGCCCATGTCTCTTCCCAGAAATACTTCTGGGTTGTGTGTTCCCCCTTCTCCCCCACCCCACCTCATTCTGGATTGGAAATCACACTCAGCTTTTAAAAAATTATCCCAGTAGCTCTTTACTAAGCTGGAGAGATTTTAAGGGTCTTGTTTGCCAAGGATTGGCTGATAAATCTTTGTACCTAGCCATACTTCTGGCTAGATTTTTACTGTGGAATTAATTTTTAACTTGGTTATTTTTCTTATTAAAATTGACCCACTATTTTAGCTTGTTGGGAGATATACTATTTTTGTCACTTTGTTAGTCATCTCTTAGTTTAATGTAATCTGCAAATTTGGTAAGTATACCTTTATATTTTACATAAGCCACAGAAAAAAATCTTTAATATTACACAGAGCCAAGCAGAGATCCTTGGTTCACTGACTTGGAGTGTACCTTCCAAGTTGAAGTATAGCTTAATGATGAATTTTCTTTGGCTCTAGCCATTCAACTAGTTTTAGTTTCTTCTATCTGGACTCTTGTCTAGACCAAATCATGAACAATTTTTAAAATGTTGTACTAAATCTTTAATTTTTTTCTCATCTAATACTATCTTGTCAGAAAAGGAAATGAGGTTACTGGCACGATTTTTTCCCCCAATGAAGCCATGCTGATTGAAATAATTTTTAAAAACAGTTAATTTTAGCATTGAATGCAATTATGATGATTGAGTTTACTTAGTAATTGTATTTATTAAGAAATTTTTTTACATTATTAAAATATTTCCAAATCTACGTATAACTTGCCTTTTCCATTATCCCCTCATTGAACTCACTTAAAAAAACAACAACAAAATACTCATCATAAGCATGCATAGGCTAGCAAAATAAATTGATCCTACAAAAAAATTTCTATAGTTTGTTGCATTTTATATTCATCACCTCTCTGATGGGAAGTGAATGACATGCTTAATCTTCAATACTTTGGACTTTTACTGTGTTTTTTTGACCAGAGTTCTTTAGTCTTTCAGTTATTTTAGTCTATATTATTATTATTTTATAAATTGTCTTCTTAGTTCAGCTCACTTTGCTCCGAATCAGTTCATAGAATTCTCAGTTTATTCTGAAATTGACTGACTTCTGATTTTTTTTGGGGGGGGGGGTAAGATATAATTTGTTCAGCTGGTCACCAAGTGATGGACATTCCCTTAATTTCCAGTTCTTTGCCATTGCAAAAAAAAGAGTTGTTACAAATATTTTTGTGCATTTTAAGTTTTTTAACCCTCTTGCTTTTAATGAGTGGTTCAATAGTAATATAGTTATGTCATAGAGTACACATGATTTAGTAACTTTGGGGCCATAATTTCATATTGCTTTCTAGAATGGCTAGATTAATAATTCCCAGTTCCACCAATAATATAATAATGCGCCTGTTTTTATCTGAGACCATCTGTTTGTTTTTTCCTCTTATCTTTTCCAGGCTAATGATGAGATAGATCTTCAGAGCTGTTTTTAATTTATCTTCCCCTAATTTTTAGTGATGTAGAACATTTTTAAAAATGGTTATTGATAGCTTGGATTTCTTCCTTTGAGAATTGCTTGTCCATATCCTTTGACCATGTATCTATATGAGAATGGCTGTAAGTTTTAAAAATTTGTATTAAGCATATTCAGAAAGTATATATTTTTTCATTCAAACTGAGAATTATAATAGCATCTAATTTATCTCACAGATTAATATGAGAATAAAATGAGATATAATGTAAGTTCTGTATAAATGTTAGCTGTTAAGTTTTCATCAGGATTCATAGTATGCTCATTCTCATTTCACTTTTTCTTTTAGCCATGCTGACTGTTTTGATCACTGTTTTCTTTTCTAATTGTTCTCTAACCATCCCTTTAATACTTCTACCGTGATAATTTGAAACTGATTTTATTGATGACGATCTTCCTAATGAAGAAAAAAATATTAATTGTTTTATGTCTTTCTATCCCTTATGATTCCTGACTTAATTGTCCCATATCTTTCTATGTACTGGGGGCTATCTCTTGTACTTTGTGACTGGTTTACCAGTGAAGTGGTTTACAGACCATCCACTGGTTATTTCTTTACATTTACCTTATGATTAGCATACCACCTCCTGAAGTTCTGTTATTTCATGATTTGTAGACTTGTGGCAGTCAAAACAGTTTTGATGTGTGTCCTCCCTCCTCACAATTAGTTAGTCCAAATAATTCATGAAGAAACTTAAAAAAAAAAAAAGAAAGAAGAAGCAGCTAAATAAAAGCAATATACTATTTTCCAAAGACTGGAGCCAGTGTTCCTCTTCTTGTACAATAATGGGTTTAGCTTTTTGGCCATTATCTGCACATGCATACTGTCTGCTCAAAATATATGTGCTGATGGAACAACTATAAGTGTTCTTCCATATCTAGCTCCATATTTTAGTCTGAAAAATAGTTGGCCATATTTTAAAAAGTGATTATAGATCTCATTCAGAAGCCTTTGCAATATTTCCAAGCTTGATGCCATTAGGATGGCATATGCAAAAAAGACCCTAAGCAAAATGGATCTCCTTTCCTTATCTTTATTTTTTTAAGGAGGTTCATTATTTTTTTAAGGAGGTTCATTTATTGTCACTGTTTCAAATGTTGAAAAAAATTAGAAAATAACCCCCTTCAAGGAAATACTTTTGGCTCTAATGTATGTTTCAATAATTAGAGGAATATTGAATAAACATTGCTTTTATATATCTTTAAAGGAACATTACTTGATTAGGATAGATAAATGGCAAGTACTTTTTTGAAGGAAAGACTTGATAATAATGTTTTGTTTTAAATAAAATTTTTTGTTATGTTTTTATAGTCAATCATTGTTAGATCTCTTCATTTTTTACTTAATTGCAAGCCTGTAAAAAGTCAGTGGTCAGTTATACAATATAGACTTCAAAAATCCATCAGTTCTCTTTTTCATCATCTTGATCATCTTCATCAGCATGCCCTTATTGTAAAAAGTAGGCATGTGGGTTGGTAGTGAATGATAGTTTCTTAGTTATTAGGCTCCCCCCCCTCCCCATTTGGATAACAGAATCACAGAAATTGAAAGTTGTACAGAACTACGAGGATTATCTATCTAGTTCAACTCCAACATGGAAGGAATCCCAATTATAACATCTAGCAGAGGACTTTATAGTTTATTCTACAGGCAATAGGAAGCCATTTTAATTTATTGAATATGGAGAAATATAATGTAGATAAGTGCATTTGGAAAATCACTTTGGCAGCTGTCTGGAAGATGGGAGTATAGACTTGAGGCAGGAAGGCTTTTACATTAGTTGATGTAAGCAGTAGTGAGGACCTGAACTAGGGTGGTGGCTGTGTGAATGGAGAAAGGAGAACAGTAAGAAATATCATGGCTGTAGAAACAAGATCATATATAAAGATTTAGAGATAAAAACGTGGTCATCTTTTCTCATTGAGGAAACGGAGGACTAGCCTTTTGTTGTGATGGGGGAAAGTGTGTGTGTGTGTGTGTGTGTGTGTGTGTGTGTGTGTGTGTGTGTGTGTGTGTGTGTAGAAATAGCATGTACATATATAAGGAAATAGAAAACCATCAAAGTAAATGCATAGCAAATATGGGCGATTACCTTGGTGAGGAGGGAGTGCATTCTAAGGGTGGGATACAGGACAGTCTGAAAAAGCTTGAAGATGGATAGTTGAGCACCTTGTATAAGAAACAGTATTTTATTGGACATAAATATGCATGAAGGGGAATAAAGTAGAATTGGACTGGAAAAGGAAGCTGGAACTAGATTAAGAAAGATTTTAAGTGTCAAGTAGAGGAATTTTTATCTTAGCATAGAGGTAATAGGAATCCATGGACTTTGTGAGCAGGAGTGACATAGTTAAATTAGACCTTTGCTTTAAGAAATTTTTGGAAGAATAGGTAAGGTAGATGTATTGTAGAAGAGGAAAATGTGAAGTGGGGAGATAAATTAGGTAGCAATTATAGTAGGCCTGGAAAGGTGAACAATGTCTCCCAGTTCCTCCTCTTCATCATACCCATCTTCCAAAAGAAAGAAAACATCCTCCAAGGGGAGACTCCCTCCCCCTGCAACCTACCTGCTGAGAGAGAGTACCTTTGTCCCACTCAGTCACTGACCTGTGTGTAAACCCTGAGGCTATCTTTTGTCTGTTATACTTGTATGTCTCTGGCCCTCATTATGCCTTGAACCACATGCCAGCCCCACTTCCTCCATGGAGTGGCTCCCTTCCTGCTTCCTCTCTCACATGACTATGGACAAATTTTCATTTTGTGAAAATCTTATTTAGTGGTCTGTGAAATGGTCCATTTACGTATAAAAGGGCAGGTAGGTAGAATACTGGATAGAGTTCTAGACCTGGAATTGGGAGGACCTGAGTTCAAAAGGTTTTCCACCTCTTAGTTGTGTGACCCTGGAAAGTCACTTAAGCCCACTTGCCTAGCCCTTGCTGCTCTTCTGTCTTAGAATTCATATTAGGACAGAAAGAAAGGGTAAAAAAAAGTATGCTTTGGTCTGCATTGAGACTCTTAGCTGTTCTTTCTTTGAAAGTGGATAGCATTTTTCATCACAAGTCCTTCAGAAAAGTCATTGTATTACTGAGAATTGCTAAGTCATTCACAATTAATCACCAGATAGTATTGCTGCTCTTATGTACAGTGTTCTCCTAGTTCTGTTTATTTCACCTTTTTTAATGTAAGTTTTTACTTTTTCTGAAACCATCCTGCTTGCCATTTCTTAAAGTACAATAATACTTTACAATAATCACATGCCATAGCTTGTTCAGCCATTCCCCAATGAATGGGCATCTCTTCAATTTCCAATTCTTTGCCACCATTAAGAGATCTGCTACAAATATATTTTTTTTAATGTATAGATCCTTTGCATTTTTGTTTTCTTTCTTTTTGGATTATAGTTTACTTTCTGTCTTAGAATCAATATTAAGTATTGGTTCAAAAGCATAAGAGCAGTAAGGGATAAGCATTTGGGATTAAGTAACCTGCCCAGGGTCATTTTTCCAATGATTATTTCACAGTCTCTTCCTCCTCCTCCTCCTACTTCCCCCCCTCCCTTCCTCTCTGAGTCTTTTGCATCCACTTCCATGATTCTAATTTTTAAGAAATTATTTTCTTCAATGTGTTTTTGTACTTCTTTTTCCATTTGCAATCCTACTTTTAAGAAATTATTTTCTTCAGTGAATTTCTGTGTATCTTTTTACATTTGGCCAATCCTACTTTTTTAGGAGTTATTTTCTTCATTGTACTTTTGCACAAAATTTGACCCATTCTGCTTTTTTTCTCTTCAGTGAGTTTCTGAGTGTTTTTTGTCATTTGGCTCTCAGTAGATAGAATCATATGGATTTAGTTGATATATACTTGATTTGCAATTGAAAAAAAATAAAAGGCAAGACCCCATGAAAATAAAAAGGTTTAATTATGTCCTGAGTCCATTTTCTTAGATGGTATAGTCTTATAACATCTAGCCCACTCATGCATTCTCACTCTGAGACACATTAGTGTGAGTCATTACATTGTTTTGTGCCAAATATTTGCTTCCATTTGCTTTGTCCAGAGTTCTTTCTTGTCAAGTTGTTTCTGTGTCAGAGCATTGCTTCTCTTTGTTTCATTAATTCTATTTAGTTATTAATAGTGGCCCTGTAGTACAAGAGTGGTAATATTGATAGTTCTGATAAGCCTAAGAAAAAGTAGTAAAATGCCCAGGTATGTTTGTATGAGAAATACAATTTAACAATGAGGTTCACTATTAACACAATTTGCCGAAGAGTCTTTTAACATACTGGTTGTATAAAATGAGGACCAGCTATATTTTGCTTTTTAAGGTATTTTTTATGGTATTTTTTTGTGCTTCCTTTCCTTGTTGACTTAAAATATTTTCTTGTATCGCTCTCATTTCTCTACCCAGTTTCACCCCCTTACCTCATTTAATTTTTAAAATCCTTTTTGCGCTCTTCCAGGAATTTTTTTTAGGCCTCAACATTTGAATTTGTTGTCATCTGAGTTTGACTTGATCTTTCCAGTCTCCATATTAATTTTTTATGGTCAGCTTTTCCTTTCATTTCCCTTTCTTTTTTGGTTTCCTCATTTCCCAGCCTATTTTTTCACTTTTAACTTTATGTTCCAAACTTTTAAGTTCAAAACTTCAGTTTTTTGTTGAGCTATTTACAGAGCTAGTTCTATGTGTCTGTAGGTTTTCAGTTCTTTCAAGGTGATTGGTTGTTTATTCTTTGTACTTGTAGATTTCACTGGTGACATTCTTTGATAGAGTTGCACAAAGTCATTAGCCTCACTCTTCCAGAGTTATCGAAAGCCAGTGACAAAACAAAAGTCAAGATGATTTAATGAATTAATGCTTGGAATGCAATGGAAGTATAATTAAGTAAGCCATAAGCACTCTACATCTGCTTCCACTATCTTCCTTGTTGTTGGAAATAGTTTTCATTTGCCCTTTCAGCTGGAGGAAGTCAAGTTGGTATGTTCTAAGGAGAAGTGAGTTTACTTCTTTCTTGGCCTATACTGTGGTCTGTGACCAACCACAAACATTCTTTTCTGTCCTGGTACTGTGATAAAGGTCTCTAATCTTGAACAATCATCACTTCTGGTGGTCTGGTGCTAAGGTTTCTCTTTGCCTTGAGAGTGTAACCTGGATACAAATATGGGCAGTGCAACAGATTTTTGCAGCCAGTGCCACTAAATGGAATTCCTATAATCTTCTGACCCAGTTGGCCAACTCCTTTTATCATCTGTGGGCTGAGAGCTCTGGTCAGCTGTGTGTAACAGACCTTTCTTGCCAATCTGCTAAGTTGTTTTGGGATGGAAAATTTCATCCTATAATTTTGTAGGTTCTTTCAGCTCCAGAATTTGTTTTTAGGTATTTTAAAGTTGTTTAGAAGTTTATTTGGATGAGCTGAAGCGAGTCCCTGCCTTTTTCTCTACCATCTTGGCTCCGACTTCCATAGAACTTTGAGAGCCTTTCTTTTAATGGATATACAGCCAGTTCTCTCTAAATATAAATGCACCTTTCTGCAGACCTCCTCTTCCTTTTGCCCTGCCTCCTCTGACTACTGTGTAGGGACTATGCAGTACCTTGAGGACTCAGTATCTTGCTGCTGGGGAATTGCATTTGTAATTAGAATTTATGTAAACTGAAAACTATCAGGTACCTTTAAATAAATTTGATGGGTCTTATGATAACTTCTCAAACTGTAGTTCCTAATTTATTTTTCATCATTATCGATTTATTTATTAAAATGTGCAAAATGTCTACATTGTGCTATGGAGTCAGTAAGTCATCTTATAGCACTTTTGGTTTGCATGCTAGTTATGGGAGGGGGAGATTGAATATGATATGCAGAAACAAAATGTAATAACTAGCCCTTCCCTTAAAGGAGTTTATTCTTATTGGGGGTTAAGAAGTATAAAAAGAAAAGGTTTAGAGCAAGTATAAAAAGATAAAGAAATTTAGAGGACCGGTTAATCAACAAATGTTTGTTAAATACTTCCTTATGTTTCAGTCCCTATAGATAAAAGTAAAAAGAACCAAAACAACTCTTACTCAAAAGGAACTTAAGGGGGCAGCTGGGTGGCTCAGTGGATTGAGAGTCAGACCTAGAGACGGGAGGTCTTGGGTTCAAATCTGGCCTCAGACACTTCCCAGCTGTGTGACCCTGGGCAAGTCACTTGACTCCCATTGCCTAGCCCATACCACTCTTCTGCCTTGGAGTCAATATTGACTCCAAAACGGAAGGTAAGGGTTAAGAAAAAAAAAGGGAACTTAAATTTTAAGGAGGGTTGATATGGAATAGCTATTAGTAACATAAAAATGGACTAACATAAGTAGGAAAAGCATACAACTCATGTAGTTTTGAGAATCTGTTAGGTGGAGGACAAAGTTGTGAGGCAATGTGTTGTTATAGATATAACTCAGGATTTAGAATAAGGAAGATCTGGATTCACATTGATCTTATTTATTTACTAGCTGTGTAAACCATGGTAGTTCAAATAACCTTGTTGAGATTCAGTTTTATCTGTAAAATGAGTAGCAACAGCTACTATTTTAAATTTTGTAATGAGCATCAAATGAGATAATGTCTATAAAAATGTTTTGCAAAACTTAAGCTTTATGTATAAGCATCACTTATTTCATATTTTGTTAAAATTTTTTTCTAGATTTCATGTTGGTACAATTTTCAGTAATCATTTTCTGACATTTTGCATCCATGTATTCTCCCACTTCCCCAAAATGGCAGGTAATATGATATAGGTTGTACGTGTTCTATTATACAATGCATATTTTCATGTTTATCATTGTGAAAGAAGACATACAGCCTACACTAAAGAAAAATTCATTGGGGAAATAAAATAAAGAATGGCATGTTTCATTATGTATTCAGACTTTGTCATTTCCTTTTATAGCAGTGGTTCTCAACCTCCCAATTTGTAGCAATGAGAATACATAATGCATAGCAGGCATTTACATTCCGAATCATAACTGTAGCAAAATTATAGTTTTGAAGTAGCCACCAAAATAATTTTTTAGTTTGGGGTCACTGCAACATGAGGAACTGTATTGCGGGGTCATGGCATTAGAAAGATTGAGAACCCCTGTCTATAGCAGTCTTGGATCCTTGCATTGCTGATAATAGTTTGTCATTCACAGTTGATCATCATACTTTATTGCTGTTACTGTGTACAAAGTTCTCCTCTTCTTCTCCCTTCATTTTGCATCATTCATATAAGTTCAAGTTTTTGTATGTCACATTTTCTGCCCATACATTTGGGTATTTCAAACATTGTAGTTTGTGGTGACCAATTTCAACTTTTCCTTGTAAAATTTTTACATTTTTAGGGTAAAGGTAACTGATCTGGACAGTCATTGATGAAGTAGGTGATGTGGATGTGGGTGGCCTGGCCTGGGTGAAATTCTGCCATTGACGAAGTTAATTATTTGGATGTTAAAAGCAACAAGTCATTGATTGTGTTGCATTTCCACTTACTTTGCCCACCTAGTACAGTTTACATGATAAAGAAGAGGTCCTTAGACTAGATGACCTATGGTCATCTTCCATCTCTAAAGTGTTATTGTTCCTTTAATCCAAAATTATTTTTTTTTTGTTATTATTCCTCTTAACTGTTGCCTTAAGATTTTTTATAGCTCAGATTTGGGCCAAAGTTTGGTTCATCTGTTTGTTATTTATTGAGGTAAAAGCTTTAATTATATGTATAAAGGGCAGATAGTGGTTTTTAGCTGCAGAAATATGTTTGAAATAGAGGCTGAAATAATAAACGCATAGATTAGGGTACTTAAGTGAAGCTTGTAGCCATTCTAATCAAAATGTCTTTTCCTTGCCTAGGTCACAGTAGAACAAATGTATCAACTTTCTCTTTTCCATTTTTAGTATGCTGCCATATCTCACAGGCTTTGGAATTGGCCTTCTGTTATGCTTTTATTTGTATTATTTGGGATGCAGTTCATTCTTTTAACAAACATCAAGCACCCTGCTGAGTACCTAGAGGCAATGTGATGTTAGAAGAGGAATTCTTGGCAACTGCTTGACTACAGGAGCTGAGGGGATATGATTGGGGATGACTCTGGATGAACATCCTAGTGCAAATACCAACAACATGGAAATGGGTTCTGACACATGTGATACCCAGTGGAATCTTGCGTCGGCTATGGGAGGGGTGGCAGGAAGGGAGGGAGGAAAAGAAAATGATTTTTATATCCAAGGAATAATGTTTGAAATTGACCAAATAAAAATAATGTTTTTTTTTTAAAAAGAAGAGTTCTTGAAGTCAAGAGACTTCATTTGTGATTCATTTGTGATACTTAGCTTTGTTCTCCTGGACAAATCTGTTAACCCAAGACTCAAATTTCCCATGTATATCTATAGTACTAGGATGTAAGGGAATAACTTTGTTGAGTACTTCTTGGAAAGAAGGTGTAGTTATCATGACCTGTGATTAAATCAAGGTAGGGAACTCCTCAGTTTGGAAACTCCATTTATGAACTAGAAGAAATAGGTTGTCATTATTACTGTTAGCCCTGTGATCATGTTTGTTTGTTTGCTTTTAAAAATCCTTCCCTTCTGTCTTTACATTGATAGTGAGTAACACTGTTTGAAGGCAGAAGAGTGGTAAGGGCTAGAAATTTGGGATTAAGTGACTTACCTAGAGTCTCAGAGGTAGGTAGTTTCTGAGGTCATATTTGAACCCTGAACTTCTCAACTATAGTCTAGCTGTCTATCCACTGAGCCACCTAGCTTTCTCTCTTCTTAAGTTTTTTTTTTTTTTTATGGAATTAGAATATAAATAATCTGAAATGAGTCATTAGGTTGTCTTTTATGTATAGTTTTCTGCAGGTTACTGTGTACAAAAGCTAAAATGATTGCTTTTTGTAATTGAATAGATTAATGAATCACTCAAGTCAGCATTCCCATATTAAATCAGGAACTCTGGTTGTAGTGTGTCAAGCTAGGAATACAAAGAAAAACAAAAACAGTTCCTGCCCTTAAGTAACTTAGATTCTTTCTTGAGGGAAGATATAATATTTATTCATATACACATGCAGTGTAACTCTTGTATGAATGTTGTTTGAATATTGTCTTCATCATTAAAATGTGAACTTTTGCCCTTTTTTTGTATCCTCAATGCTTAGTACAGTGTGCCCATAATAAATACTTGTTAATTCACTAATAGATACATGCAACATGAACATAGAGTGGAATAATCATAATTAATAATATTATGGAATGTAACTTTAGATGGAAAGCCCTAGCAGCTAGGGATGGAGTGGAAGTGGAGCCAGAAATTCTGAGAAAAACTGCGTCTTGGAGGAAACCAGGGATTCTAAGACAGAGGTGAGGCCAGAGAGCATGCCAGGTATCAAGGAATAGCCATCGAAATAGAGATTTACTATGGATTGGCTTGTGTGAGGATCATAAGGCCATTGTGGTTGGAGGGTAGAGTTGTGGAGGGCTGAGTAAAGTATAAAAAGTCTGTAAAGATAGGGAGAGTATCTGGGGGAAGAAGATAATCAACTCAGTTAAATGCTACTGAGGGATAAAGAATGATGATGAACCAAGACTCTTGGCAAGTACAAGATTATTGGTAACATTGGTGAGAGCATTTTCAGAGGATTTAGAAGAAAATGGGAGGAGAGGAGAAGGCACCTAGTGACTTCTTTCTTCAAGGGGTTTAGCTAAGAAGGGAGGAGTGAAGTTGAGGCTTAAAAAAAAAAAGCATAAAACACATGCATGTGTTTTTTTGTAGGCAAAAGAAGAGGAGCCATAGATAGAAGAAAGTGAATATTAGAGGCTGTGTTTATGAACTTGTTGGGATATAAGTTTATTTTCTATACACTCTTTAAGAATCTTTTGGATTACTTCAGTAGTAGACAAAATAACAGGATTGATTTGACCCATTTTGTTGCAACATGGTTTTAATATCTTCCTCTAGGACTGTATTTTGAAAGCTTTTTATTACATGTAGATTGAGCATTGGAAATGATGACATCTATTGAAATCTTTATTCTTAAATTTTTATGGATCAATGTTTTGTCCAAGTGGTTATAAGCACTTGTTATCTGTAATGGTGCTCTGATTCCAGTATGGTTTATTTGTGGAATTCATTCAGTTCTTTTATTTTGAATTCCATATTCTCTCTCTTCAGCTTTTCCTCCTCTCATTGAGAAGATAAGTGACCATTATACATGTGAAGACATGCAAAAAGCATGTCCATATTAACCATGTTGCCTCTCCCACCTCCCCTTCCAAAAAAGGTAAGGAAAATAAAGAAGGTGGAGAAAAAATATGCTTCAGGCTGCACTCAGAGTTTATCATTTCTTTCTTTGGAAGTGGATAGCATTTTTCATCAGTCCTTTGGAATCGTTGTTAGACTTTGTATTGATCAGAGTAGGTAAGCCTTTTACGGTTGATCATCATTACTATATTATTGTTACTGTATACAGTGTTCTGATCCTGCTCATTTCACATCGTTGCAGTTTATATTATTATATTAATTGTAATATCTCCCAGATGTTTCTGAAACCATCCCCCTTGTCATTTCTCATAGCACAATAGTATGCCATCACAATTATATGCCACAGCTCTCAGTCATTCCCCAACCAATGGTTATCTCAAATTCTTTGCTGACACAAAAAGAGTTGCAGTAAATATTTTTGTATGTAGAGTATTTGTTGATGTCTTGAGGATATTTCAGAGTTGGTAGTTAGGGGGATTTTTGTTTGTTAATTTATAAGGATAATGAGCTTTGTGTTTGTAATTATAGTCATCTGATCATATCTTTCTAGCTATCTAATGAAGCAATATTACTTGTTTATCTAGGAGAGACAAAACTGCTAAACCATTTAATATCAACTTATGGCCTTCATTCTCTTGATTGTTAAAAAAAGAACTTCATCAATGACACATATAAAACCTAGTAGAACTGGCTCATTGGCTATGGGAGGGGGTTTCAGGGGTGGGAGGGAAAGAATATGGTTTATGTAACCATGGAAAAACACCCTAAATAAATAAATAAATAAATAATTTTAAGAAATTAAAAAAAAAACCCAACCTAAGTCCTTTCGAAAGCATTAAAAGCCAACAACTTTTTAAAGTTTAATACTTTAAAAGAAATCTTCATTTAATAGTGAATCCTGATGGAATGCTAAAAATTATAAGTAAGCTTAATCTCTACAAAAAGTTGTTACTGCTGAAATATAAAATCAGAGGTTAATTACTACAAAAGGGGCTTGCTCTGTCATCATAAGTCTAGAGCCTTATTTTTTCCTTCATCAATTTTGCTTTCAAATGAAACCTTTATGCCCCTATGTTCAGGTTTTCTTTTGAGAAGAAGATTCATTTATTAAATGTCTCCTATATGCCAGGCATTGTGCTAAGCATTGGGGATACACATTCAATAAATGAAGAAATTTTTATTCTCAAGGAGTTTATTATATTTTTCTGGGGGCATTATGTACAAAGATGTGTGCATATATGCCTATATTTGTGTATATTTGTGTACAATACAATAAATACAAAATGGTAGTAGTCTCTCGGTAACCGAGGATGACGATTGTCTTTGTGCGTTTTTGTGCACAAAGACACTTGTGCATGAAGATTTAAGTGGAAAAGTCGATGCACAGAGACAGTCCCACTCTCTCAGCGTTGGAAGCCTGGGTCCAGTGTCTTTTGTGCTCCAACCATGCCCTAAGCACTCCACAGTGCCTTGCTGCATCGCCATCTCAGCCATTGAACCTTCTTGTTGGTTTCTTCTGCCTGTTCCGTCGAAACAGTCTTCACATGCTGGGTGAGCAAAGCCTTGGTTCACCAGGGGTCCATGACTACCCGATGGCTACCCTCACAAGGTTTAGCCGGCTTGTGGAAGCTGTTGCCTGGGGTGTGGCCGCTGCCTCATGCTAGCAGCTACTGGGAGCCACAAGTGAGAGCTGGGTGTCATGTGGGTGTCAGAGGCTGGAGAGCTGCCCTAGGAGGGCACGACAAGCCCTCCATACCAAAGATATTACTCCTCCCTGAGCACCCCATAAACCCCTAAAATACAAAATAATTACTAGGTAAATATATAAGACATAGGATGTAGTGCATATGGCACTAGACTAGACCCAGAAGACAGGATTTCATATGCAGCTAAAACAACTATGTGACTGGAGAATTTGTTGTTATCCATTCTTACCTTAAATTTTCTCATCTGTAAAATTGATTAATAATAGTACTCACCTCACAAGGTTGTTTTGAGTATTAAATGAGATATTACCTATGTAAAGTGCTTTGCAAACATGAAAGTGTTACATATAAATGTTAGTTGTTTAAAGTGGGGGGGGTTCTACCATTGGGGGGGGGATCAGGAAATATTTCCTTTAGAAATGTAGAACCTAAGCTCTGTAGCAATAAAAATGTTTTTCCTTTGCTTAAAGACTTCCAGTGGGGGCAACTGGGTGGCTCAGTGAATTGAGAAACAGACCTAGAGGCAGGAGGTCCTGGGTTCAAATGTGGCCTCAAACACGTACCAGCTGTGTGACCCTGGGCAAGTTATTTGACCCACTATTGCCTAGCCCTTACTACTCTTCTGCCTTGGAACCAATACACAGTATTGATTCCAAGATGGAAGGTAAGGGTTTAAAAAAAAAGATTCCCAGTGTTAGAATCCAACAACCAAGGACCTAAATGACACAAACCATTATAACTTTGGATATTTAGTTTCTAAATTGATAGGAAGTTTTTTCCTTATCTAAGACTTCCTTAGGTTTGAAACTGTTGTTCCTACTTCTGTCCTTTGGGTCCAAACTAATCCCTCTTCCACATGGGTAGCCCTTCTGATTTTTGAGATCAATTTACAGTCTGTCTTAAGAATAAATCCTCAGTTATTTCAATTTATTTACATATGGAATGATCCTGTAGTTTTAAAGATTATTTTATTTGTCTGTCTGTTGTCTCCAGAACAGTGTGGATGGTTGATGCCACTTCTTAGATTTATCTGGGTTATTGTGTCAACTTTCCAATGTGCCTTGATCAACCATATCACCAAAATGACAGTACTCTTTTATTTTGTAACAATCTTGGAATGATTTCAGGATTTTCTAGTAGATAGGTTTGAACAATATTCATGGTGACGTTGGCTCAGGGAACTGCTTACTTGGAAAATGACATCCTAAAGATTGTTTCATTGCATAAAGAGAAAATTTGATAGGAAAATAGGAGGTTTTTTTTTTTTGGGAAAAGAAAGTAATGTATAGATGTAGAACATTTGAAGGAGGGAGATAGAAGGGGGTCTGTTAATTCAGTGTTGGGTCCCTACCTAGTTTTTTTTAGAACATCTTTTGCCTCTTTTCCTCTCAAGTTTGCACTTTCTTTATCTGATACCTAAAATATATTTATGTTTGTTTTTTTTTTGTAAAATGAGGATAACACCACTAATAATAGAACCTGTCACAAAGTTGTGAAGATTGATGTAAAGTGACTTACAAACCTTAACAAATTATACAAAAATTATTTACTACTGCTATTTATGAAGATGTTATCACCAAAATACAAAACTATTTAATCTTTAGGTTAGTCAGTGAGGTGTTTTTTGCTTTTCTCATATTTTTTCTGTTTCCACAAATTTCTTCAATACTTGGGATACAGAAGACCCTATAATTGTGATACAAGAAAGGTGTATGGTTTCCAAGAGTCAGTAAATCACCATAGATACCTCCAATGGGAAAAATGCACCAAATTTATTTTTTGTCCCAAACAGCTATTAATCTTTTTTAGAACTAAAAGTTGTTGTAACACCTTTATTTCTCGTCTTTTTTTTAGTTAGCGAGCATTTATTTCCTCCCCCTTATCTCGCTCGCTCTTTGTCCCCTGAAGAATTTTTTTTTAAAACCCTTTTTAACATATACATATGAATGTCAAATGAAACATTCTCATATTGGCCATGGCCAGAAATATATCTCATTCTGCATATTTAGTTTATCACCTCTCAGTCAGGAAGTGAGTAGCATTCATGGTCAGTCCTCTGGAATCATGGTTGAACAGCATTCTTAAGTCTTTCAGAATTGTTCCTCTTTTCAAAGTTGTGGTTAGAGAATAAATTGTTCTTACTTGACTTCATCAGTTTATACCCGTCTTCTTTGGTTTCTCTAAAACTGTCTATCATCTCTTATAGCCATCATGGGTTAATTTGAACACTGGAGCACTCTGTTTCTCCGAGGATACTTAAGGTTGTTTTTATTAGAATAAACCAAAGTGCTTCTGGTGATGACTGTAACAGCTATCAATTTGTGATTCTCATTATTAGCCATTAAGTTTTTAAGTTTAGTTAAACAAAAAAATAATTAAAAACTGACTATGTAGAACAACTGATGGGTGCTCATAGATAATATAAAGTGTAAATACTACTTGATACTTGGTTTTGTAAAACTGTTATGTTGAATTATCGATTTAGAGGTAGTAGGGAACTTGAGGTCATGTAGTTGAATTCACTCATTTTACAGATGAGGAAATAGAGGCCTAGACATTTCAAATGACTTGCTCAGTGTTACTTTGGTGTTTAACCAGAATTTGACCTTCTGGCCTTCCCAGACCCTCCCATTTTCAAATTCAGCACTCTTTCCAATTTACCAAGTGATTGACATAGTCAAGGAAGAGGCTCCTTATATGAGATCACTTCATGTGAGGGAACTATATTTTTGTTTTAATGTGGAACACGAAATAGGAATATAGAGGTTTCTAAATGAACCTCTTTTCAGCTTTTAAAATTTTCTAAAAATTCTGCACTTAGAAACATTAAAGAATGACCTTCTTTACATATTGATGGACAAAAAAAGACTTTGCATGGAATAATTATTTTTCATTTCATAAAATGTTTTTCTTTTTTGAAAAGTATTAAATTCTGTGTACTTTTAAAACTGCCCTACTTTTCTGAACTTTGATACCCATTTGTGTAGTTTGAAACATCTTTAAGTGGCACTTTTTGGGAGGTATCCCATTCCACCCATACAAATAGAAAAAAATTGTATAATTGAAATCATTGTTTAAAAAAAGACATACAGAAAATAAATCCACAGTGACCACATCTGTCTTTGCACTGTCCATCACCTCTCTGTCAGGAGTGGGTAATACTCCATCATAGATCCTGAAGAGATCTGGTTCGTCATTGCATTGAACAGAATTCTTAAGTCTTTCCAAATTGTTTTTCTTTGCATTATTGCTGTCCTTTTATTTGTATTTATTCATTTTTTTATGTGCCAGGTACTAAATTCTATTTTTTTAATTTTACTAATTTATTTATTTAAAATATTTTTACATGGTTACACAATTCATGATTTTTCCCACCCCTCTTCCCTTCCCCTTCCTGGAGCAGACGCCAATTCCACTGGGTTATATATGTGCATCATTGTTCAAAACCTATTTCCATATTATATTTGCAATAGAGTGATCTTTTAATGCCAATACCTCAATCATATCCCTATTGATCTACGTGTTTGATCATATGTTTTTCTTCTACATTTCTACTCCCACAGTTCTTTCTCTGGATGTGGACGGCATTCTTTCTCATAAGTTTCTCTGGATTGTCCTGGGTCATTGCATTGCTGCTTCACCTGGTTCTGTTCCTTTCGTTCTGCATCAATTCTTTGAGGTCTTTCCAGTTCACTTAAAAATCCTCCAGTTCTTATTATTCCTTTCTTGCTGTCATTTTATAAGACTTTTTCTCACTTCTGCTAACTTTACTCTGTGTCAGTTCATACTGTCAGTATTCTTATAACATCTCTTTTCATCATTTGCTATTGTGAGATACTATTCTATTATATCCATTTAGCACAATTTTTCAGCCATTTCCCAGTTGTCTAAGAGGCAATCCAAAATATCCTTTAGATTCTATTATTTCTTATTTTTGTTTTCCTCCTTTTAGTTATTTTAGGATTAAGAAAATTGTTTTATTCTTACTATTTCACAACTCATCTTCCCTTTTAATTCTTCTAGAGGCAATTAAGTAACTGGACCTGGAAGTCAGGAAGATATCAGCTCAGTTCAAATATGACTTTAAATACTAGCTGTGTGATTTTGAATAAGCCATTTAATCTTTGCTTGCTTCAGTTTCCTCAACTGTAAAATGGGAATAATATTAGCACCTACTTTAGGATTATTGTGAAGATCACAACCTTTATCAATGCTATCAGTAAAGTACTAATAATCCGGCAAGTGATATGTGCTTGTTTTCTTCTTTTTCATCACACCAACAATCTTGCTTCTTTGTTGAATTATTTATACATTTCCATACCAAACTTTTTGTGTTTATATGTGTGAGTCTGACCCTCATTTTCTATTTCAGATAAAAGAGAGATTCATTTGAAACCTCCCTGCCACACCACTTTCCAGGTTTCTATACTCTTCTCATGCAACTGAATTATAAGAAAGAGCAAGTTCCACTCCTTTATTCTTCATTTCTGGATTAACATTTATTAACCTTTTATCCTCCCTTCTTTTTTTCTTCAAACTCTTTTAGAATTCATCCCGTTACCTTGTTTTTCTTTTCTTGACTCCTATATATACACTTTGAAGACATTATGGTTCTGAAAAGGTACATAATTCTTCAACCTCTATTAGAATACATGATCATATAGCTCCTTCCAATTCAAGTAAATTTGCATTTCTTGCTTTCTCTGCTTGTATTTGTAAATTTGAGTTCAGTTCTGGTCTTTCCATGAAAAAGCTTGAAAGTTATCCATGAAAGATCCATTTTTCTAGTGGAAGATTATATTCTGCTTTCCACTGTAATTTTTCTTTATTGTAAGTCTATATCTTTTGTTTTTTGGGGGGAATATTTTGTTTCAGAATTTTTCCTTGTACAAAATGTGCATGAATCAAAATAAATTCCCACATTTTCTATTTTAAAATACATGTCTTATTCTACATCTTGAGTAACACTTCTCTGTCAGTGGTGGGTAGCATTCTTCAAATTCATCAGTCTTTTCAAATCATTGGTCATATCCAGCAGCATTCTTAAATCTTTAAAAGTTGATTATTTTTTACAGGTTCGGTTTTGTATAGATTATTTTCCTTGTTCTAGTCAGACGGTTAATCTAAAACCATCCCTTGCCATTTCTTATGACTACCTCTTCTTCATGTACAAGTGGTTCCCTTCTAATCCATCTTCTCCATTGCCACTTCTGTCATTCCTTCTCTTACATTATCTGTTTTATTTTTATTTATTTTGATAAATATTTCCCATTTACATTTTAACCTGGCTCAGACCACACTCAATTGAGCTTTTTGTTTGATACTTCTTCAGGAAGCCTTTCCTAGTCTTTTACTTCTTCTGCCTTTTTTCTGTTGATTATGTCCAGTTTAACCTATATAGCTTTGTATGTTACTGCACCATTAGATTGTGAGCTCCTTGACAAGGACAGGAACAGTTTTTTAACTTTCTTTTTGTCTCCAGCCTTACCACAATTCTTTACTCATATTAAGTACTTAAAAATGTTTACTGATTGATAGAGTCCAACTGGGACTATTAAAATAGCGTGCCTATTGTCTTCCTGCCTCAAATCTCTTTTCATCCATCTCCATGCTGTCAAAATAATATTCTTCAGGTGCATATCTGATGATGCTACTCTTGTATAAACTCTAGTGGCTCTCTATCACCTCCAGAATCATATATAAAATTCCATATTTGTCTTTTAAAGCCATTTATAATTTGGCTTCTTCCTATCTTTCCAAATTACTCTCTTCCCCTTGCTCTGTAATCCAGTGACCCTTGGCATTCTTGTTCCTCAGATAAGACTTTCCATCTATCAACTGTTTGCATTTTCACTAGTTATCCCTCTGTGCTAAGAATGTTCTTTTTCATCTTGGCTGAAATTCTTATTGTCTACAGGAATACTTTATGGCTCCCCCTTAATTCTATTAAGGAGAAGGAAGGAATAGAGAGGATATAGAAAGGGGAAAAGAGGGAAAGGGGCAGAGGAAGAAGTTGAGTAATGGACAAATAGTTGGGCTCAGAACCAAAAAGATCTGAGTTCAAGTTCATTTTCTGGCATTTGCAGGCTCTATGACCTTGAACAACAAGCCCCTTAACCTTTCAGTGCTCCAGGCCACTGAGACTATTAAAATTACTGAGAAGTCCTGGCTTGCATTGGTAGAGGAAGGTTCTAACTGGAAGTTTTCTTCACCAGAGATCATAGTTCCAGTCCCTATTTTCTATTTGTCATTGGCAAAGTATTTCTTTTAAACCCTTACCTTCTGACTTGGAATCAATACTGTGTATTGGTTCCAAGGCAGAAGAGTGGTAAGGGCTAGGCAATGGGGGAACGGTTAAGTGGCTTGCCCAGGGTCACACAGCTGTGAAGTGTCTTGAGGCCAGATTTGAACCTAGGACCTCCCATCTCCAAGTCTGGCTCTCAATCCACTGAGCTACCCATCTGCCCCATAGCAAAGTATTTTTCATGTATTATTTCACTTAACCCTCACAACAACTCTGTGAGGTGGATGCCATTATCCCTATTTTATATTTGAGCAAATTGGAGTTTTGAGCCAGGATTCTTAAGAATGAATTATATTTTAAGTCTTCCTGATTCCAAGTGTAGCATTCTGTATAGCATTCATTATTTGGTCAAACCTGAAGTGTTTCAATAATTTTAAGGTTTGGATTAAACAGCTCTTGGGAATCTTTTTCAATATGGCATTTGGTGATTCTTAGTGAAAATTAATTTAAAATTTTTTAATTTTAACATTTTAATTATACATTTCTTTATAAGTTACATGTAATTTAAATTATATCAGTCACATTGCAATGTATTTTATTGATGGATAGATGTATTCTTGCTCTAATTAGCTTTTGCCATCATTTAAAAAACATTTCTATGCTATAGCCCCATCTCTCCACAACCAACTCATCCCAGCTTTTGTTATTGAAGTCTTTATCTGAAGTCTGGTAGGCAAGAGATGTAGGTAAAATATTTGAGGCTTCCCTTTCTAAGCCCTATTTCTTTCTGAAAAAAAAATGTGTCTTCTGCTTTCTCATTCGCATTGTCCATTATACCTGATACCTGACCAGGAAGGCTTCCTTTTCAACACAGCAATACAAATTTATTGTCTCTTGGTCACATGGTAAGTACTGGAAATATGATGATGTACACCTTGCCTCCCCGAAAGTAATGCTATGTATCAGGGAGGTGACATGTATACAAATATATCTGTAATACAACTTGGAATAAGAAAAGTATGATATATCAACAGAGAAAGATGAGAGAATGAGAAGATTCACAACTGCCGAATCTCAGTAGTTGTGTGCAATGGTTTTCACTCTTGGCTTCAATTTACTCATCTGTGTAATAGGAAAAATCCTTGTACCTGCAAGGTTATTGTGAATGAAGCTTTTTTTTACATATTAAAGCTCCATAAATGTAAGCCACATCAGGAATACTAACCTAAACATGGCCATAAAAGAATTAGTTCAACCAGCAAATATTTGGAGATACGACATTAGAGAGATAGGTGATGCCATGTATCACACACAAGAAATGGCTGGTGGTTCAATTGGCTAGAACACAGAAATACATAAAGAAATATAGTAATGGATAGGAAATGTGTCATCACTTAAATATTAGTCACTAAAAAGAGAAAAAAGGGTTCTTGGAGGTCCTAAATATTTGGAAGATGGAGACTGAAAAAAAGGAGGAAGGGAAACAGGAGCAAAGTGTCTTGAATAGACAGATTGTCTAGGAGGAAAAGGTTGTGTGTCGTATCAAATACTACAAAAGATAAACAGTATGAAAAATGAAGATTTTTTTCATTGTCAGATTTAGCAATTAAGAACTCACTGGTAACCATGGAAATAGTAGGTTCAGGTGGGGTTTAGGGTAGGATTTAAAAGCCAAGGGTTCTTGAGAAGAAGCAAAATGGAGAATCAGTCTCCCTGATTGTTTCTTTTCACTTTCCTTTGCTAGATCTTCGATTCATCCCTTAATTATGGAGGAGGTGCTCTAAGGGCCCTCTTCTTTTTCTTCTCTCTTCATAACAATTAATTGTTAGACTCTGAAGGATTATTTTTTAAAGATGGTATAAATTTGGTCATGTTTTTAGGTAAAAGGGAAAGAGCCAATAGATAGATTAGGGAGAGGAAATGATTGAGGTGGTTGGCTTCCATAAGAAACAGAAATAGACCAGATCAAGAGACTAGGGCCATGAATGGAGAGTGGTTGGCACTAACACAGAGACTACAACAAAGGAAGAAAGAATCGTTATAATATAAATAGGGTAACTATTTCAAATATAGATGGAATAGGTAGAGTAAATGGATCAAATATTCCTAGAGCCTAACAGAAACTGAAAGGGACCTCGAAAATAATTTTGTTTAATCTTCTCACACCCCCAATTTATAGATAGTAAATCAGAGAGAGAGACAGAGACAGAAAGACAGTTTGTTACTGTTATTTGTCAGAACTGAACAAAGTACTCCAGATGTGATCTCATTGGGACATCCATAGAAACCTGTAAATTATACCTGTCAGTGAAGTTTAATATTACATTAACTTTTGTGGATTTCCATATCACATTCTTAACTCATATTGAGTGTACTCTAAAAATTTTTTAGATTTGTCAAACTTCTCTCTAACTATGTCATCGTTATCTACTTAGGAAATACCCAGAGATTGAGAGCTAGGCAGACAGTCTGGGTTAAGATTTAGGTTGGATTTTAGATTTTTTTTAAAAATCAGTCAAATACCAATGAACTGGACTCTTGAGACTTTAAAAACAAAAATGAAATAATCCTTAGTCTGTAAATTTATGTTCTCTCAAGGGAGAACATGAATATATGCGAGTATATACTAACTAAATGCAGATTAATTTTTCTGGGGTAAGTAGATGGATATTCTAGTTCCTAGGAGCCTTATTATGTAGAAAGTCGCATTTTGACTTAGATTTGAAGGAAAGTAGGAATTCTGTATGGATAGCCAGTGCAAAGGTATAGAGTTAGGGATAGAATGCTATATATGAGCAACAGTGTCAATTTGACTATCCATAGGGTGCATAAAGGGAATAATAGAGAACAAATCTGGAAAGATCATTTGGATTGAGATTATTGAGGGATCTTAAATGCTGAAAAGAGCAGTTGTATTTTATCTTAGAGATTTTGGGAAGTTTGAGTTGGATGGTGACATGGTCAGAAATTAATTTTAGGCAGATCACTGGAACAGTTGTATGGAGGATAGGAGAAATGAGAGATTTGAAGCAGGAAGAACAGTTAGAAGGTGATTGCTACAAGCCAGGTTCCAATTATTATAAATAATCACCCTAAGTGGTTGTATTATTGGGAGTTCCAGTTATAATTACTTGTAAAATATGGTAATTGGTTCCAGCACAGTGGAAATTTGCATTTAAAAATTTTTAGATAAGTTTTTGTCTATTAATGTACAGAAGATTGAGAAAATGCATTTTTGAAAAACATTATTTCATTTCCAAACATTATTCATTGGAAACAAAGATCATCCCCCCCCCCCAACCCCCCTAATAGCTACGCGTGATTCCACCGGGTATCACATGTGTCCTTGGTTCGAACCCATTTCCATGTTGTTGGTATTTGCATTAGAGTGTTCATTTAGAGTCTCTCCTCAGTCATATCCCCTCAACCCCTGTAGTCAAGCAGTTGCTTTTCCTGTGTTTTTACTCCCACAGTTTATCCTCTGCTTGTGGATAGTGTTTTTTAGATCCCTGCAGATCATTCAGGGACATTGCATTGACACTAATAGAGAAGTCCATTACCTTCGATTGTACCACAGTGTATCAGTCTCTGTGTACAATGTTCTCCTGATTCTGCTCCTCTCACTCTGCATCAATTCCTGGAGGTTGTTCCAGTTCCCATGGAATTTTATTATTCCTTTTAGCACAATAGTATTCCATCACCAACATATACCACAATTTGTTCAGCCATTCCCCAATTGAAGGGCATCCCCTCATTTTCCAATTTTTGGCCACCACAAAGAATGCAGCTATGAATATTCTTGTACAAGTCTTTTTCCTTATTATCTCTTTGGGGGTACAAGCCCAGCAGTGCTATGGCTGGATCAAAGGGCAGACAGTCTTTTATCGCCCTTTGGGCATAGTTCCAAATTGCCCTCCAGAATGGTTGGATCAATTCACAACCCCACCAGCAATGAATTAATGTCCCAACTTTGCCAGTTGGGATTTGCCAATCCCCTCCAGTATTCATTACTTTCCATAGCTGTCATGTTAGCCAATCTGCTAGGTGTGAGGTGATACCTCAGAGTTGTTTTGATTTGCATCTCTCTGATTATAAGAGATGTAGAACCCTTTTTCATGTGCTTATTAATAATTTTTATTTCTTTGGCTGAAAACTGCCTGTTCATGTCCCTTGCCCATTTATCAATCAGAGAATGGCTTGATTTTTTGTACAATTGATTTAGCTCTTTGTAAATTTGAGTAATTAAACCTTTGTCAGAGGTTTTTATGAAGATTGTTTCCCAATTTGTTGCTACCCTTCTGATTTTAGTTACATTGGTTTTGTTTGTACCAAAACTTTTTAATTTGATGTAGTAAAAATTATTTATTTTACATTTTGTGACTCTTTCTAAGTCTTGCTTGATTTTAAAATCTTTCTCTTCCCAAAGGTCTGACATGTATACTATTCTGTGTTCACCTAATTTACTTATAGTTTCCTTCTTTATGTTCAAGTCATTCACCCATTCTGAATTTATCTTGGTGTAGGGTGTGAGGTGTTGATCCAAACCTAATCTCTCCCACACTGTCTTCCAATTTTCCCAGCAGTTTTTATCAAATAATGGATTTTTGTCCCAAAAGCTGGGGTCTTTGGGTTTGTTATAAACTGTCTTGCTGAGATCATTTATGCCAAGTCTATTCCACTGATCCTCCTTTCTGTCTCTTAGCCAGTACCAAATTGTTTTGATAACCACTGCTTTATAGTATAGTTTGAGGTCTGGGACTGCAAGACCTTCCTTTGCATTTTTTTTTTCATGATTTCCCTGGATATCCTTGATCTTTTGTTCTTCCAAATGAACTTATGGTTTTTTCTAATTCAGTAAAGAAGTTTTTTGGTAGTTCAATTGGTATGGCACTGAATAAGTAAATTAATTTGGGTAGGATTGTCATTTTTATTATGTTAGCTCATCCCACCCATGAACAATCAATGTTTTTCCAATTGTTTAGATCTAGTTTTAATTGTGTGGAAAGTGTTTTGTAGTTGTATTCATATAGTTCCTGTGTTTGTCTCGGCAGATAGATTCCCAAGTATTTTATATTGTCTAGGGTGATTTTAAATGGTATTTCTCTTTCTAATTCTTGCTGCTGAAATGGGTTAGAGATATATAGAAATGTTGATGACTTATGCGGGTTTATTTTGTATCCTGCAACTTTGCTAAAGTTGTTGATTATTTCGAGTAATTTTGGTTGATTCTCTAGGATTCCTAAACTAAACCGTCATATCATCCGCAAAGAGTGATAGCTTGGTCTCCTCGTTGCCAATTTTAATACCTTCAATTTCTTTTTCTTCTCTAATTGCTACTGCTAGTGTTTCTAGTACAATGTTAAATAATAGAGGTGATAATGGGCATCCTTGTTTTACTCCTGATCTTATTGGGAAGGTTTCTAGTAGAAAATGCATTTCTGATTCAAGTTTATTACAAAATAATATTTACAAAAATGAAAATTTAAAAGTGACCATATATTGTATCTAAAGATAAGCCTACACTGATGGTATGATTAAAATGTCATTATTATTTTATATGTTTTAGCAGCATACACTGAATTGTCTTTAATTTCTTTAAATCTTTCTATGCTGGTAGTGTAATGCAGGGATTTGGAGAAGAGATAAAGATGATGGAGAGAAAGAGGGAATGGGGTTGAGAGAGTGAAGAAATCCTTCTCTTCCCTTTCTTCTGAGAGGGTATAGCCAAATCCTTTCTCCTTGAAAGGGAAGTTTGTCTCCCGAGAGAATGTTTTCTGGGAGATGGAAGACAGGAGACTAGAGAGGGAAACCTTAGTGAGATAAGAAGATGCCCCCTCTGAGGTCCAATCTATCCTTGAGAGGCAAGGTGAGTTCTTATGCCTTTGCTTCCCTCAGGGACATCAACTGTTGGTCCCTTTCAGGATCTTAGGGCTACTCCATTGCCAAGGAGAGATGTCAGTCAATTCCTTGGGTCAGGCAATCTTGAATAACCTGAGATCTAGAAGTCATCCAGAGAGGTGTGACCTTCCCCAAATCTTCAATCCCCTTAACTGTATTGTTAGAGACTGGCCCAGACCTAAATCTTGAATAACAGGTGATTTATTGGGGTTCAAGCAGGGAAGGGGTGGCAAGAATATCAGGTAGGAAAGTGGGTAAACAGGGAAGCTCTATGGTTACCCCCTCTAGCAGATTGGCAAAGTTTTGGGGTTCAAGGCTTCTCACCTGAGAGGCGCAGAGAAAGGGAGAGGGAGAGAGGGAGAGAGAGAGAGAGGAGAGGGAGATAATGGCTTTAAATAAGATATTCAACAGTTGGGGGTAAAATAATTTGAAAATCAATTTTAGACACTCATACTTTATTTGACCACCAGGGAACCAAAAGAAATCAATGATTGCATCTGCTCAAAACATAAGGAATTCTGAACTGCTCTGATAAGCAAATTAGTTTAAATTTAAAACCTGCTTTCACTAAAAGTGTTAAATGCTTGTAGGCCTTTTTACATCTGGGTTGAATTTTTCTTTTTTAGAAATGTTTTGGAAACAATCTCTTTTCCAGAATAAGCCTGTTTAATAATAATGGCTATTTAGTGCTAATTAGGTTCCAGGCACTATATTAATAATCAGTTTATGAAATCTCATTTGGTCTTTACAATAACAAAAAGATAAGTGCTATTACAGATGTGATGTCTGAGGCAGGGTATGAACTCATGTGTTTCTGAATCTTGGCCAGGTGTTCTATCCCCTGTATTACCTAGCATTTTAAGGTATACAACATTATCTCATTTTATGTTCACAACAACCCAGGGAGTTCAAACAAACAAACAAAAAATGAGGCTGAGGAAGGTTATGTGATTTGCCCAGGGTCTTTCTGACTCTTAAATTCTAAATACTTTGCTACATCTATCTCACATTACAGATTTTGTCATTGATTAATATATCTTCCTTTATTTTCTTCAAATCATTAGGATATTTAGCTTCATTTATTGCCTCTTTTAATTTTAGCATTATATAATTGAACTCAATTTTAAAAGCCATCAATAAAACATTGCTTTTAGTAAACATTTGATCCCTGTCCACTTCATTTCTATCTTCTTCATTATCTTAAACTTGAAGCTTTTGTCCCAATGCCTGCCTTTCTTAGAGGAATGCTTTTCATTTGCAATCTTTAGTCCACACAACTAAAAGAGCCTCCAAACCTATCTTTATAAGAATTCCTTATATTGTTTGCAAACTACAGAAAAGCTGACTCAGTTTTGCCTTTTTATTTTTGTTCTAATGTAATAAATAGCAAGCGGTATCTTTTTTTGCACTGGCTGTATTCCCATCTGAACTATTCTTCCCATTTCATTAAATGACCCCCCACCCCCACCCCCTAAAGGTAATAGCTGTGGGCAGTAAGGTATACAGTAACATTTCCTATCTGCACAGCATGATAGCTAAATTCAGGAATGTTTCTAAAGTCTTGATTAGCTTTCAAAAGTTGTATTGATTTGATTTTGACTCCTAGTAAATGCAACCTGACATCATTTTATAATTTGTACTAAATTGAATTTTGCATTATTCAAACTTGTATTAATCTTAGCATAGCTGTAGTCCAGATGAGATATGATAAGGACTTGAAATAGAGATGAATGTGGTATTGTGTAAGTATAGAGGAGGGGACAGATAGAGACTTATGAAGGTGGAATCCTGCAAAACTTGGCCATTGATATGATGAGTAAGGAAGGAATTCAGGATTACTTGAAAGTTGTAAGTCTGGGTGACAGGAAAGATTGTGGTGTTCTGTATACAAATAGGAAGTTTTAAAGATGCTTGAAGTTTTCCAGAAATATAATCAGATCTGTTTTGAATATACAGAGTTTTAAATGCCTGTCAGTTGTGAAATTCAAAATATCCTGTATCTAGTTGGTGATAGGAAATTAGATCCAAGGAGAGGAACTATGGTTAGATTGAGAGATCTAGAACATAACTATTTAGAGATAACTAAATTCTTAAGAGTCTGATGAACATATACTTATTATATACACACATGTCCTTATATACTTTTAAATAATATGTAAATGCAAGGTAGTGGAAAGATCATTGGGTTTGTAATCAAGATGTGGGCTCAAATTATGGCTCTGCAATATACCCTTTATGTGATTTTTTAACTCTTAACCTTATTGGTCATTCTTCATGATTACTAATATCTAAGATATCTTAGATATTAGATATCTTAGATATTATATCTTTTAACTCTTAAATCCTAGGATACTAGTACTGACTCTTTCCCCTTTCTTTTATTGTAATAGCCTCAATAACTGACTCCTACCTTCATCTCCTTGCTCAAAAACGTCCAGTATTTCTTCTTTGCCTACATAAGGTACAAAGTTGAATGACCTTCAAACCTGGCTCCAACCTATTTTTACAATGGTTTTCTCTATACAGCCTAGAATTGAACTGCTGTAGGAAACTTCCTCCACTAATGAAACAACACTTCTTTACAACTTAGAGCCTTAGGCATAGAAACTCTAATTTTTTAATCCAATTTTGGGGAAAGGGCTTACATATTTAGTTCAATCTTTGGTTGAGTTAGTGCTCTTATACAGAGATAGATGTACTCACAGCTTTGGAATTACTAAATTTTCAAAGTTTTAAAGCAACTAGTGTCAATTGCAATAATACTAACTTAAAATGATCTTTTTAGAAAGAGAGAATACTTCTAAGAGTTGGAGAGACTCTAGAGAGTCTCTGGAGAGACTAAGGCTTAATTTGGCACGTGGCATTTTAATTTGGGCTTTGAAAAATGTAATTGAATGGTGTTGGGCAAGGGAGGACCACCATGAACACAATAACATAATATTCCTCACATATTTCATTCAATAATATTAATAACATAAGATTATATTTTGAGGCCATCATATTCAGCTTCTTTATTATTTTACAAATGAGGCTCAGGGAAGCAAAGTGATTTATTTCCATGAGGATCATTATATAATGATAGACTATCAGACATACCTTAGAAGTTTTCTAGTTTTAATTGTTACCTGAATACTTTTCTACAGTATTTCTAAGAAGTAATTAAACCTCTCTTTAAATACCTCCATTAGTGGGCAGTCAGACACACAGTGTACTTATGACACTTTTAGGAACTTCTGATTGTTCAGTTTTCTCTTTCATTGACCCGAAACCTGCTTCAGTAGAGTTTTTTCCGATAACGAATATTCTAGTTCTATGTTTTGAGGCCAAACAAACAAGTTCAGCCTTTCTTTCTTCAAATACTGGAAGATCACATCTTCCCTAGGTCTTCACTTCTTCAGGCTAAACTCTACTCAGATTCTTTCAACCAATCCTTATATGGCATGGTCTTTAGTTTCCTTGCCATCCTTTTCACCCTCCTAGGCCTCATACAGTTTCATGTCCTTCTCCTGAATTATGATACCTAAAATTGGACATACTACTTCACTTAGACCAGGCAGAATACCTCAGAATTATTAACTCTCTTATTCTTTGACATGGCACATGTTTATTTAATGTTAGTTTTTGTTTGCTACATCATGTTGTTGAACTGAATTTCTGGTTTATTTGACTAACATCCAAGGTATTTTCAAGCCCCAAATTTCTGATCTATATATCAGATCAAGAAAATTCTCTCCATTAAGGTTGATGACTCATAATTATTTTTGGTCATTACTTTGTTAATCCAAATATACTGTTAAAAAGCCACATAATAAATTCTTAGTAAAAAGAATTTTTAAAATTTAAAAAATAATTTTGAAATACTTTGCTGAAATCTCAAAAAAATTGATGACAGCATTCTTTTGATCTTCCAGTCAAATAACTGTTATAAAAGCAAATAAAGTCAGTATGAAATTATTTATTGTTAGTGCCAAGGCCCGTCTCACCTATTGCTGCTTTCCCTTTCTAAATATTCTGTAAACAAACCCTTTAATACTTTCTAGAATTCTATACTAGTCAATAGTATACACTATAACAACCTAACAGAGAAGTTTTAGAGAATCAGTCACCTGAGGCTTAGAGAGGTAAGTACTTGACTTGGCTATCCATTGTCACCCAGCTAGTGTTAGAAGCATATTTTTATATCAGGTTTTGTTGATGCCAATCCCAGATCTTTATGTATTGCTTTTCTTTATCGATCCTCATTATTTAAAATTTTTTAAAATTATTCAATTTAACTCTCTCCCATTACATGTAAAAAGTTTTCGACATTACTCAAAGAATATTGAATCTCACATTCTCACCTTCCTTTCCTCTCCCCCAAACCCACACTCCCTTTGAGATGGTGAGCAATTTCATAGATTCTACATGTGCAATCATGTAAAACATTTCCCCACATTTAGTTTTTTTGTGGAAGGAAACTTAAGTAGAAAAAAAAGTGAATAAAATTTGCTTTGGTCGTGATTCAGACTCATTCCTTTTTCTGTTAAAGTTGATGGCATTTTTTATCATGAGACCTTGAAGGTAGTGTAGTGTTGGTTCATTGTATTAGCAAGAGTAGCTGATATTCACAGTTCACTATAAAGTATTCCTGTGGTATATTATAGTGGTACAATGTTTTCCTGGCTCTGCTTTTAGTTTGTGTAAGTCTTTTCTGGTTTTTCTGAGCTCCTCCTGCTTGTCATTTCTTTCTTTTTTTTATGGCTTTAAATTAATTTATTTAGTCAATTTAGAACATTATTCCTTGGTTACAAGAATCATATTCTTTCCCTCCCTACCCTTCCCGTAGCTGATGTGCAATTCCACTGGGTATTACATGTATCCTTGATCAAAACCTATTTCCATGTTGTTGGTGTTTGCATTAGGATGTTCATTTAGAGTCTACATCCCCAATCCAATCGTATCCCCTTGACACCTATGTAATCAAGCAGTTGTTTTTCTTAGGTGTTTTTACTCCCACAGTTTTTCCTCTGAATGTGGATAGTGTTCTTTCTTGTAGATCTCTCCAGGTTGTTCAGGATCGTTGCATTGCCACTAATGGAGAAGTCCATTACATTCAATTGTACCACAGTGTATCAGTCTCTGTGTACAGTGTTCTCCTGGTTCTGCTCCTTTGCTCTGCATCAATTCCTTGAGGTCATTCCAGTTCACATGGAATTCCTCCAGTTCATTATTCCTTTGAGCACAATAGTATTTCCTCATCAGTAGATACCATAATTTGTTCAGCCATTCCCCAATGGAAGGGCATCTCCGTATTTTCCAATTTTTTGCCACCACAAAGAGAGCAGCTATGAATATTCTTGTACAAGTCTTTTCCCTTATTATCTCTCTCTCTCTCTCTCTCTCTCTCTCTCTCTCTCTCTCTCTCTCTCTCTCTCTCTCTCTCTCTCTCTCTCTCTCTCCCCCCCCCCCCCCCCCTTACCTTCCTTCTTGGAGTCAATACTGTGTATTGGCTCCAAGGCAGAAGAGTGGTAAGGGCTAGGCAATGGGGGTCAAGTGACTTGCCCAGGGTCACACAGCTAGGAAGTATCTGAGGCCAGATTTGAACCCAGGACCTCCCATCTCTAGGCCTGGTTCTCAATCCACTAAGCTACCCAGCTGCCCCCTCCTTATTATCTCTTAATGAAGTGTCTGCTGCTGCATCCAGGCCCGCTCTGTGCTTCTTCTCCAACTGCTTCCCCACTGCCTGTTTTCAATGCTCTGAGCCTGGCACAGCTTTGCCTGCAAGGTACTCCCTCTAGACCAGCACCCTTGCTGGCCCAGAGGCTACCGCTGGAGGCATAGCACTCTAGGCGGGAGAGGGGTCATGGGACCTTCCTTCTTCCTTTCCCTTAAACCAGAGTGTTCTCAAATTCAGGCTTTGGGGGAGTTGAGTCCAGCAGGAGGGTTCCTTGGCTTTGTCCTGTTGTTAGGTTTGATTTTCAGTCTCCTAGGAGCATTTAGTTTGTAATCCCTAAGGAAGGGTTTTCAGAGGTCTGCCTCTATGCTGCCATCTTGACTCCGCCTCCTCCTGTTTGTCATTTCTTAACAGCACAATAATTTTCCATTACTACCATATACTATGACTTATTCATTTACTAATTAACATGTATCCCCAAATCTTTGCACCCCGCCCTCCCTACTGCTTTAGAATTTTTGTACAGTACAGGTCCCTAGTAATGGTATTGCTATAGTTCAAAGGCTATGTGCTCTTTTTATAGTCCCTTGGGCACAGGTCCAACTTGTTCTCCTGAATGATTAAATCAGTTCACTCTTCTTCTCCCCCCCAAGAATTCATGTCTTAGCTTTCCCATATCCCCTCCAAGTTTGTTCATTTTCCTTTTCTGTCATAGTAGAGTAGCCAGTTTGATAGGTGTGTGGTGGTACCTAGAATTGTTTTAATTTACATTTCTTTAATAGTGATTTAGGTTATGTAGGAAACTTGACAGTGACTGTGTTACACTTACCTTTCCAAAATGAATTAGTTCACCAGCAAGTCCTGGCACAAACATATGTACTCTTCACGGCTGTGTTGCAGACTCTAACCCAAGTGGGGAAAGTTTTCAGATTCATGATTCCCCTTAAGGCAGAGAAGGTTATGGCCATTGACGAGGACTTAAACAAAATGATTAAGGGAGTGTTCGAACAACTCATTAAGGAAAAAGGTTTAGATCTAGTTTATGGGCAAGGACAATGAGCAAACTGAGAACCGCACCTCAGAAAACTGAAGGTAGCAATGAAAATGAAAACCAGGCTACTAGTGCGGTGCCCCTGAGGAAAATACATATTTTACAAACATTATGACTATAGAGAGCTTTAATTACTTTATCTGCGAACTTACTGTTCATATCTTTAAATCATTTGTCAATTGGAGAATGACGTGTATTCTTATATTCAACTCATTTGTCTATATATTTGAGAAATGAGGTCTTTATTAGAGAGTTGTAAGTTTTTTTGCACTATTATGATTATTATGTTATCTTCCATCTTCTTTACTCCTTTTAAATTTCTGACCCCCCTCCCCCCCATTTTGCCCAGTTTTCTATCAACCCCACCTCCCTTCTCTCATCCTCTTCCCCTCCTACTTACTATAGGGTAAGATCGTTTTCTCTGTACCCAATTTATTATGTATGTTCTTCTCTCATTGAGCCAATTCTGATGAGAGTAAGGCTCAAATGCTGTCCTTCTCACCTTCCCCATATTCTCCTCCACTGTGAATGCTTTTAAATGCCTCTTTTATGTGTAATAATTTTCCCTCCTTTCCCCATGCATTCTTTTCTTATGCTTTAATTTAATTTAATTCAATTTATTTTTTCTATCATCCCATCATATTCAACTTACACCCTCACCCTCTCTCTACGTAACTGCCGTGATAAAGACAAAGTTCTTTGGTGTTAAAAGAATCATCGCCCCATGTAGGGATATGCAGCTTACCTTTTTATGATACTCTTGAGTTTTGTATTTGAGAATCATATTTTCCATTAAGCTCTGGTCTTTTCATCAGGAATGTTTGAAAGTCCTCAATTCATTGAATATCCATTTTTTCCCCTGAAAGATTATGCTCAGTTTTGTTTGGGTAAATTATTAAAAAAAAAAATCTTTACCTTCCAAGGCAGAAGAGTGGTAAAGGTTAGGCAATGGGGATTAAGTGACTTGCCTGGGATTAAGTGACTTGCCTAGGATCGCATGGCTAGGAAGTGTCTGAGGTCAGACACTAGGACCTTCTGACTCTAGGCCTGGCTCTCAATCCACTGAGTCACCCAGTTTCCCCCTGGGTGCGTGATTCTTGATTGAAGTCCTAGCTCTTTTGCCCTCTAGAATATCATTTCAGACTTTTCAATCCTTTAATGTAGAAGCTGCTAAGTTTTGTGTTATTCTGACTGTGATTCCATGGTATTTGAATTGTTTCTTTTTGCCTGCTTACAGTACTTTCTCCTTAACCTGAGAGTTTTGGAATTTGGCTCTAATATTTCTGGGAGTTATCCTTTGGAGATCTCTTTCAGGAGGTGATTGGTGATTTTTTCCATTTCTATTTTGTTCACTGGTTCTAGAACATCAAGGTAGTTTTCCCTGATTTCTTGAAAGGAAATGGCTAAAAGCATTTTTTGATCATAGCTTTCAGGAACTCCCATAATAGATTATCTCTCCTGGATTTTTCAGGTCAATTGTTTTTCCCTTGAGATATTTCGCTTTTTCTTCCAATTTTTCATTCTTTTGGTTTTGATTGTTTCTTGATGCTTCATGGAGGCATATCTTTTTCTGTTTGGCTAATTTCAATTTTTATGGAGTTCTTTTCTTTGTTTTTTTCCTCCTTTACCAGTTGGCCTATTCTGTTTGTTTTTTTTTTTTTTAAACCCTTACCTTCTGTCTTGGAGTCAATACTGTCTATTGGCTCCAAGGCAGAAGAGTGGTAAGGGCTAGGCAATGGGGGTCAAGTGACTTGCCCAGGGTCACACATACTCTGTTTTTTAAAGTATTAATTTCTTTAATATTTCTTGTGCCCCCTATGCCCAGCTTTTCTCATGATTTTCCTATATCACTCTAATTCTTTTCCGCTTCTCTTATTTGATTAAAAAAAAAAAACCTTCCCCTTCCATCTTAGAATCAATACTGTGTAGGAATGCCATGTATTGATTCCAAGGCAGAAGAGCAATAAGGGCTAGGCAGTGGGGATTAAGTAACTTGCCCAGAGCCACACAGCTAGGAAGTGTGTGGCCAGATTTGAACCCAGGACCCCCCCCCCCCATCCTCTATGCATAACTGTCAATGTACTGAGCCACCCAGCTGCCCCCTCTTATTTGATTTTTAAAATGCTTTTTTGAGTTCTTCCATTTTTGAGGGGCTTGAGAGCAATTAATATTTTTCTTGGAGGCTTTGGATGCATCTTCTAAGTTTGAGGTCTACCCTGTCACCAAAATAATTTTTCACATCATTTCTTTCTTCCTTTTTTTGTTGCTGTTGTTTGTTCATTTTCCTGCCTTTTTCTTTCCTTTTACTTAAAAAAAAAAACTGTTAAAGTTTGGGTTCTCTTAACTGTGGTGAAATGAACACTGTTCCAAGATTCAGGTTCCTTGTGCAGCAGCCTTCAGAACTGGCAGTGGGGATCTCTTTGCTTTCAATTCTTCCAAGGTGGTATGATGTAAGGAGCGGTGTGTTTAATACATTCTCTACCTGTGCTTTGGTCATTGAATAACTTCAAGCATTCTTTTTCCCCTTGAACTGTGACCAGGATCCCCTGCTCCCCTGTGGCTACCTGTGTTCCTCCTCATTCCACAGCTGCACCCTAGGGCTGTGACTGCTACCCTGGTTCTGTGTATGGGCAGTGGGAACTGATTCTGCATATGGGCAATGGGACAAGACTTTTACACAGAGCCAGCAAAGGGACCTCTGTAATCTCTTTCTGAGCAGTTGTCTGTTTCTCCCACCCCCTATTCCCCCAATACCATTTGTGGCTGGAGTTCCAGAACTTTAGTACTTTAGTATTTGGTACTTTAGTTGTACTGTGGGGACTGCCCTGGTGTGCTGCACTCTACCTTTACCCTGGTGTACTCTAGATCCCTTCCTGTCAGCCATCTAATTTTTTGGGGGGCTGTGAAACTACTTCACTTTATCTTTTTGTGGGTTATGCTGCTCCAAAATATGTTTTGACTTGTAATAACTTTGGTTTTTTGGATGGTACTTTTGTAGAAATCAGCCGGGTCAGTTTATTTTCGCTGCCATCTTGGCTCCACCTCTCCTATTCAACTACATTAACTTAGAAACTCCTTAGGAAACAAATAACTTGATATCCTTTTCAAATAAAGATAATGATAATTATGCTGATTTAGAGTACCCACATCTGTTTAAATCTTAGGAAGTTGGTTGAGGATTATAAGCAATATCACTGAGAATATCTAGAAGCAGAGGAAAGGTTAATTTTTTGGTGAGACCCAGCCATGTAGTTATTCAGAAGTTTAGGATCAAATTTGATAGAGGAGAACAAACGGATGAAAAAAGGAAAGGCCCACAAGAATTTCTGTAACACATTCTTTTCCCCATATTGGGCAGTAAAATATTTACATCTGTACTTTTATTATCAAAGTTCTCAATCTGTTGCAGGGTGAAAGAGAAAGAGAAGAGCAATTGATATCAAGTATTCTCTGGGGAATCCAAGCTGGGTGTGACACTATTTTAAAAAACATGATGAATTACCAACATACCCAGAAGAGGGGAACATCAAACATTTGGGAGCAAAATCATTTTAATTTTACCCAACAAATTAGGGAGATAGAAAGGGAGGCGATGGGCAGAAAGGAGAGAGGACAGAGTAACATACCACCCCATATACCCACTTTCTTGTTTCTATAAAATGTTCAAAAATAAAACATAGTCCTTAACGGGCTTCTTGAGATAGAAGATTGCATGAAAAGGCAGTTTTTCATAAAGCAAGGCAACATTGGTACTACTATGTTCAATTTAATAGGGTTATGAATCTAGATCTGGAAGGACCTTCAGTCAACTCATCCAACCTCCTACTGAAGGTTCAGGGAAATTATGTGATTTACCTAGGGTCATATAGACAGTAACCGTCAGAGGGAGATTTGAACTTGGATTTTCTGACTGCTTGTTACACTTTAATACTGTTCTATACTTAAAATACAAACTGTACATTTTTATTATATATATGTATGTGTGTGTGTGTGTGTGTGTATAATGCAAATTAGTTATAAAAATGGGCCTTTCCTTCTTCATCTGTTTGTTCTCCATTGAATTTCATTCTGAACTTCTCACTAACTACATGGCTCTCATCAAGAATTACAATCAAATTTGTTTTTCTTTCCTTTGCTTCTAGATGTTCCCAGTGATATTGATCATGAACTATAGTAAATATAGGAGTAAACCAGACCTTTATGGAGATAGATTTTTACAGAGATAGCCTTAGGGCAAAACACTTTAAAGCACTTTACACAAAGAACATCTGCAGATCTACCTGCCCTTCCTCAGGCTTCTGATTGGGAAGGGAAGATAACTACAAAGGCAAAGTCCTATGAGACAGAAATTAAGAAATCAATGACCACCAACATGCAAGAAACCCACTAATGGCAAAGGGAATAAGCAATAGCAAAAAGTATTTCTTAATCCTCATTTGTTAGACACCATCCCGATGCTTGGGAATACTAGGTAAAGAATGAAATTGTTCTTTCAGCATCTGTTTTATCAATGGAAATGGCATTTAAATACACAAGTATATACAAAATATAGAAAGCATCTGAATTTTCTATAACTGGTGAGGTTCTCTTAGGTGTTCTCTTGTTTTTTAAACCCTCACCTTCTGCCTTAGAATCAATATTGTGTATTGGGAGTTAAGTGACTTACTCAGGGGCATACAGCTAGGAAGTGTCTGAGACCAGATTTGAACCCAGGACTTTTTGTCTCTGGGCCTGCCTCTCAATCCACTGAGCCACCCAGCTGCTCCCTTAGGTGTTCTTTGAAGTTAACATCATGCCGATTTATAATACAAATCGTAAATGAGTTCTGTATTCACACATGTTCATCATAGCTATCTACATAGGAAGAAACAAATGAAATGAGAAATTATTACTATGTAAACTTAGATAAGAAGTTAGATGAATATCTCATAAAGAATATAAGTGGAAATTAAAACAGACCCAAAATTGGACAGGAGGAGGAGAGCTGACTGGCAGGATTACTTTTGGGGAAATATTTAGTGATTTTAAGGGTCCATCTTTTAATATACATATTCTTACAGTTATGAAAAGCATTTTGGAATTCTGTCCCAGAAATCATTACATTTTTGCCTATGCTTCAACACATTGATATCAGGCACTGCAGGCATTTACCCCCCAGTGAGATCAAAGAAGGAGGGAAAAGACCCATAAAGGGAACATATGTACAAAACCAAAATGTCTATATAGCAGCATTTGTTGTAATAGGAAAGGACTGGATCCACATTGGATCTCCATCATTTGGAGAATGACTGAACAAATTATGGTAGGTAAATATAATGGAAATATTCCATAAGAAATGACAAAAGGGATTAATTCAGAAAGAATGAGGAGGATTGTATGAGCTGATAACAGAGTGCAGTGAATATAACTAGAACAATTTATAAAATTACTACAATAATTGTAAAGGAAAAGAAGTGTGAAAGACTAGGATTTCTGATCAGTGCAATGACCAGTGATGACTAAAAGAATGATGATGAGTCCTGCTTCTTATCTCTTGGAAGAGAGGTAATAGTAGTATAAAACAAGATATAGGTTTCAAATCTGAACAATACATGATTTTATTTTGATTGCCTACAGTTAAATGTTACAAGTGAGGCCTTTTATATTTGAGGAAACAGGAATTGCCCAGGATGATAGTGATTTTTTTCAAAACAAAGAAAAGAACCTCAGTAAAATATTGAAAAAAGTTTAGGTTAAGAAAGGAGACTTCAGAAGAGGGCACAAACAAAGCCACATTGGTACTGCTATATTCAGTTTAATATATAGGGTTATGAACCTAGAGCTAGAAGAACCATTAGTCAACTCTGACTCCTGAACAACTCCTGAACTCCTGAACAACCTACCTCCTGAAGGACCTGAGGTCCAGGGAAATTAAGTGTTTACTCAAGTTCACATCCTTAGAGGGGAAATTTGAGTCTGGATTCACTGATTTTGTTATATAGTTTTAATGTTATATACTTAAAATATATAAACTGTTCATAATAGAAATGTATTATTTCATATACAAGCCTGTTTTTCATATGTATATGAAAAACATATATATATACATATATAAAACATAAAAATATTATATATATATATATATAAACACATATATAAATAAATAAATGTTTATTTTTGGTGATGTGCCATGTTCATAATAAAAATGTAAATTTAAAAATCTGGTGTTTTTCTTTTTTTTTAATCATGGGTCTGGCACTTAGTCATGGAATACAATAATTTCTGAAGCATTAAACTTGCTGATCATCCAAAAAGCATTGGAGAAATTCAGGCTGCAGAATATTATTATGGCAAGGTTTTTGATAAACATATTGGTCTGCAAGTCCTATTGACCAACTGACACCAACAGAAAGATGAGCACAAGAGCCCTATGAGTGGCAGTTCATTCAATACCTCTAGTCTAGCCCTTCAATGGAGAAGGAGCCTGCTGTTCCTACTAACTGCCAGCTGACTACACACACATAGAGTAGGAAAGCGTTTCTATCCGTGTTTAAGCAGAAGCAGTCAACCCACTACCCTAACCCCTTAGACCACAATGGAAAACATTCAGGACCCTGAACTGAAGAATCAATAGCAAGGATTCCATCTCACTGCCCACAACCATCTTCCAGGGAAGTAAACCCCCTGAGGAGATGTAGCCTGAACATGCTTGTACAGATGCTATAGTATTAGCTATTGAAAACCAGAAAAGAATGGTCTTGTCACCAAACCCTTTGCCACTGTTAGATGGTTGAACACCAGAAATTGGTAAGTATTTCATCAGTGGAAATGATACTACAGAAGAGGTATCAACATCTACTTTGTTTGCTAAGGATCCTAAGACCTTTCTGTTAGACTGGTAGCCGAAATTTCCTACATGTTTTTTTCTTTCTCACTAGAATGTGAGCCTGAGATCAGGAACTGGAGTGACCTTTCTATTTGCATCCCCAGTGCTTAGCATGGTGTTTTATCCATAGGAAGTATTTAATGAAGGATTCACTTATTTTTATTCATTCTTTATTAAATGCTTTTGCTTTGCCTATAACTATACTAAGGACTGATACCCTGAGAAATGAAGAAGTTTGACCATGATCATATAACTTTATACTGTCTTGGGTAGATTCAAATTCAGGTCACCTGGACTGCAAATTGTGCAGTCTATTCATGATGCTATGCTTCATTCTATAAGAGCAGAACCATATCAGCAGATACTTTGCTTGGATCTGTCTTGTGATAAAGTTTGTATTTCTATCCAAAGTCAAGAGTTCTGACAACTTTCTGCTATTTTTTAAAAAGATGCTTACTTTGAAAATTGTAATAACAGAAGGCAGGTTTAGATATGAACAGCATTAGACCTGGAGACAGGAATATGTGTGTGCAGTTGAGTGACTGTCCCGTTTTCCACTAGAGGGCTAGGCTAGAAGCTGGACTTCTGAGGGCTAGGCTAGAAGCTGGACTAGAAGTCTTGGGGGAGGGGTCCATCTATTCCCAAGGTTCTTGTGTTTATCTTTCTGTAGGTATTGGTCAACAGGTTTTGCTTTGGTGGGGAAGAATGTGGACCCTTTCTCCATAGTGATTTCTCTTCTCAATGGCATCTGTGGAGACTGGACTGGTGGTTCCAGGGACCTAAGGCTCTAAGACTTTTAGATTTAGAGTCCTGGGCCAGGGTTTAAAGGGAGATGTTCATTCTTTTTTTCTCCCTGAGTACCCTGCTGCTTCATCAGTGCTTGCTTGCTTAATGCTTGTTGAACTTGACTGACAGTTATCTATAAAGTGGAGATGGAATATTTGTACTACATATCTTATAGCACTTCTGTAAGGAAAGCACTTGCTTTGAAAGCACAGGAATATGAGATCTTTGTCTTTCTTATTTAATTATGTCATTTATTTACTTATTGCATTTATGCAGTACTATATGTTTAGACAAAGGGTGACAGTTATTTAGGTAGCTAGGTGGCATAGTTGATAAGCATGCCAGAACTGGAGTTGGGCTTCAAATGCTTACCAGCTCTTTAACCGTGGACAAGGCCCTTAATCTCTGTTTATCTCAGTTTCCTCATCTATAAAATGGGGATAATAATAGTATCTCTCTCCCAGGGATTTTGTGAGAACCAAATGAGATAATAATTATAAAGCACTTTAGCACAGGGCCTGGTGCTTAACATTTAAGCTTTTTAATAACAAATGGGATTCTAGCTTCAGTGCTACAATGTCCGGGTTTAAAGATAGAGGCCACTGATTTAAACCCACATACAACCTTTTAAAAGTACACAATACTATTAGATAAATTACTATAGCATCTAGTGAAAAATGTGACAGTACTGTGTGTTTTCATTTCCAACTGTAGTAGTTTGACCTTTCTACTTTGTGTGAATGTGGGTATTCTTTCTTGAGTGTTTGGCTCCTCTATATTCATAGAAATGTCAAAATCATAGTATCTTTAAATTAGTCTTACAGGTGAAAAAATGAAATTCCGCACTGAATGGTAAAGTTGCACACCTACTAAGTAGGGGAATAGGGACTCAATTTGGTTCTTCTCATTTGTTTGCAGTATTTAGTAAAAATAACACTCAGACCAATTCAATAAATATTAAATGCCTGTTATGTGCAAAGCACTGTGCCTAGTGCTATAGACACTAAGCTTACAAAATGGCCCTTGCCCATAATGAGCTTTCATAAATAACTAAATCATAAAGTAATGCAGAATGGCGTCTAGAGGTAAGAGAATATGGGTACCTAAGGAATTGAAAAGGGCACCATGGTCCAGTTAAAAAGAGTACTAGATTTGGCATCAGGAGGGCCTAAAGGATTTTAAGATTGCATGGCATAGTGGCTAAAGGGCCCTGAAAAGGGGGTGGTGTCCAGCGGCAGCTGGGTGGTTCAGTGGATGGAGAGCCAGGCCTAGAGACTGGAAGTCCTAAGTTCAAATTTGTCTTGACACTTCCTAGTTGTATGACCCTGGGCAAGTCACTTGACCCCCATTGCCTAGCCCTTACCACTCTTCTGCCTTGGAACCAAAACATAATATTGATTCCAAGATGGAAGGTAAAGGTTTAAAAAAAGTTAAAAAATAATAAAGAGCCCTGAAGTTGGGGTCAGAAAGACTGCTTCATTCTGGACTTTACCTTTCCTAAACTCGAAACCAGGGGTCCCCAAACTACAGGCCATGTGTGGCCCTTTGAGGCCATTTATCTGGCCCCCACCGCACTTTGGAGGGGGCACCTCTTTCATTGGTGGTCAGTGAGTCATGGAGTCCTGTATGTGGCGGTGCCTCAAAGCGCAAAGTCACTCATGTACAGTACTACTTCTGGTGACATCCTTTGTGTGGTGCTTTGTTCTGAGAGTGACTGAATGAGAACGAAATGCCATGCAAAGGATTATGTAGCTGCACAATGGAAGAAGTCAGCATGGTGAGCGGCGACCTAAATTCCGCACTATGTATGCTGCTGCCCGGTATAGTGGTGGCAGGTGATTGGCCTGTGCAAGGTGTGACAGGCCCATCACAGCCAGAGCTGCAGCCTCTGCTATCCCAGACAGTGGTATTGTGGAAGCGAAACAAGAGTAACAGTTGGTGGGGGAAGGAGCAACTGGGAGTGGCAGTTAGGTCTTGTGACTAGCAGTTCCTTCCTGCCGGGTTTGGGTCTTGCTTCCTGGCGTTGAAGGAGAGATGAGCCCATTCAGCCGAGTCTGGAGTAGCATGCTCTTCTTGGTTCAGCCCGACGACACAGGCTTCTGAAGGTTAGAACTGTTCTTGTTTGCTTTCTGTCTACTGCTAAGATTCTGAATTAGACAAAGCAGGACTGATATAGAGTAGATGGGAGTGGGAGGAACCCTCCGCCAGCCTCTGGGGCCTGGCCTCAACTCTGAAGCTGAGGAAAACTCCAATCCCACCTGGTTATTAAACTTTATATTATTTGAATTCGCAGTCAGATAAGGGGACTGTCTTTTCTGTGCATAGAGGGAACTGAACATCAGTTCAGTCTGGCCTTCCCACAGTCAGAGGGACACTCTCTGCTTCTTTGTTACATCTTACTCCCCCATCCCCAAGAATCTAAGGCAAAAAAGTGGTAAAGACCAGGCAATTGAAAGTTAATGTCTTTCCCAGTTTTATAATCAGATACATATTTTTCACCTCTCATGTTATTTCCCTGTACATTTGTTGTTCCAGCTAAACAGGATTACCAGCTATCTCTGGTACTTTTCCTGCGATTAATTTTAAAATAGTTTTTATTGATATCTCTAGCTTTTAAATAGTAGTTATTCCTGGATTTACTGCCTGGTAGGGATAACCCTACCTGTCCTTCTTCCATTGAGCTCTCTCACATAACATCCCTCCTAACCAATTCAAAACCCCAAACTCATTGGTTAAGCACAACAAACTAACACGGACCATTATATGATTTATGCCACACTTTGCACCTGTACTTCTTTCACTTCTCTACCAGAGAGGAGGGGTGTTCATTTGTCATCTATTCAAGGACCAAGATTTGTCATAATTATTGTTTTCCTTTTAATAATTTTTTGTTTGTTTATTCAACTAATTATATGTGTGTATCTGTATATATATACACACATATGTAGTTTGCCTGGTTTTGTTTATTTTACTTTATTATTTCATACAAGTTTTTTCATTTTTCTCTGAATTTCTCATTCACTCTTATCTTGTAGCACAGTAATACTGTATTTCTCTTAGCCAGTCCTTTTCTAACTGCATTGATTTTTGCTTACTGAAAAATCATTTTACATAATCTGAATTATCTATTTTATCTCTTTGTTTTGTCCCATACTTTGGTCTTGTCTATTTACACTTGGTTTTTCTCCTTTTCAAAATGCCCTTTCTGACTGAAAGTAATATCATGATCATATAATAATAGATGCCCCAATACCTTTTTTGAATTAAAAAATTTATATTTAAGTCAACCTTTTCCTCCTCCTTTCTCCTCTCCAAGTGAGAAAACAAGAAAAACAAAACCTGTTATGAACTGTGCAGTTAATCAAAAATACACTTCCATATTGGCCTTGACCAATGATTGTTTCATTCTGACTTTTGAGTTCTTTACCTCCTGTATTAGGAAGTGGACGGCCTGTTTCATTATAGGTTCTCTGCAATCCTGATCAGTCATTATGGTTTTATCACATTCAAATGTGATAAATATCACATGATATTTTTGCATCCATTCTCCCAATTTGTGGGGAAATTCTCATTCTTTGCTAATTCTAAAGAGCCAACAGTATTTTTGAAAATCCTTCCTTTGTTTTGCTTAGAACTAATCCCTCCCTTAGTCTACCTCACCTTTACTTTCTTCTCTCTCCTTTCTCTTTCTCTCCCATTTCCCTTTTGATTGAAAAGTATTTGTGATCTAAAGCTGTATATGCACGTGCATATTCTTTTCTCTTTTGACCAATTCAAATGTGAATGAGGTTAATGTGTCAGCCACTCTCTTCCTTTTAAAATCCACTAGAACAACCCAGAATCCCCCTATGATCTCTGATGATAGGGGTCAAAGGGAAGGCATCTATCATCTTACCATATTTGTGTGAAAGTAATTTATCCTTGTTTACATTTATCATTGTTCTGCTATGTTTAACTTTTTATATTTCTCATCATTTCTGTGTTTGAACTTAAAATCATCTCTTCAGCTATTGGTCTTTTCATCAGGAACACTTGGTAGCACTCTGCTTCATTTAAGGTCCATTCTTCCTCTGTAGTGTTTTACTCAGTTTTGCTTGATAAGTTATTCTTGACTCTTCATATACTTTGCCTTCTAAAATATTTTTATTACAAAATCTCTCTTTCATTGTATCTGCTGCTACAATTTAACAAATTATTGTAATTTCAAAGTTTGTATGTTTACAAGACCCACTGGAGAGACTAGTCTCAGGGATGTGTGTATAAATGGAGATTTTGAACCTTTGACTTCATTCCCCAGAAGTTCTTAGTATTTCCCAAAAATCCCTATAATCTCTCCTGTGTCTCCTCATTGGCAAGATCACCTTATTGGTATTCAACTGGCTGTAACTTCTCCCATGCCCTCTTTGGCATGGTGCAGCAATCATGGTGGTATGGTAAGGTGGGGATTTTGAAATGGCTAGCCAGCCATGGGCACGTGGTTTTTATTTTGTATCCTCTTTATTCCTTGATTTCTAATGATCATTTAATAAATCTCTTAAAATATAATATTCTTGTAATTGAGACTAATTTTAATTTTTACAGTAGTAGTAGTAGTAGTAGTAGTAGTAGTAGTAGTAGTAGTAGTAGTAGTAGTAGTAGTAGTAGTAGTAGTAGTATTCATTTGCAGTTTTCTTTCAGAAAGAGACTGGTGAGTTCTATTTCTACATTGCCCTTTTTGGTTCTAAGTGATTTGGGTATTTTTCTTTTAAGATTTCTTGAAATATATCTAGGCTCTTGGTCATGATGTTCAGGTCTTGATGGTCCAATGAGTCTTAAATTTTTTCTTCTCAATCTGTTTTCTAGGTCAATTGTTTTTGCTATGATACCCTATATTTTCTTTTTTTCCCCCCAGCCTTTTGACTTTAGTTCAATATTTCCTATTGTGTTATGAAGTTATTGGCTTCTTTTGTTGCTTGGATCAGGTTTTATTTCTGTTAGGCCAACCTATTCTTTTTCCTAATTCTTTTCTTTAATAGCTCTTTTCTAGTTTTTTTTTTCTCTCAACATTCTCATTCCATTTATTACAATTTCATCTCTTTTAGAAATTATAGAAATTAATCTGTGATTTTCTTTGAGGTTTTGCTTTTAGATATTTTGGAGTTATTTCTATCTTCATTTTTAATATTACATTGTAAATTATTCAGGGTTTGCATTCTTTTTGTGTATACATTCTTCTATTCTGTCTCTCCCAGCTCTGCATATTTCTGACCTGAATTTGAATCAGTGTTAGAATAGACTACTGCTTGACTACTCCCACTCTCATCCACCAGCTTACACATTCCTTTGGTTCAAAGTGGCACAATTATAGGCACTCCTTTGGTTTAGAATTTCTTCCTTTTATTTCTCTGCAGGCTGGGCTAGATGCTAGAAGTGCCATCCTTTTCTGAGTCTGGGATCTGTACCAAATTACTGCTGCTGTTGAAGTTCCTTCTCTCAGTATATTACCCAGGACCTCCCCATAGGGGACTGTACTGCTTCCCTGGAAATGGGCAATGGCAACACAGATGCTGGTTTTCATCTGTTTCCTTCTCAATGCCCTGGTATAGGTGTAGGGGTGGCAGGTTGCTGGTATATGTCTAGGGATAGCCTGATATACATGTCTGAGGCCTGGTTTCCTGGTGTACAGTTTTTTTGGGGGGGTCTTGGACTCTTCCCCAATGATTGTTTTCATATCCATCTGCCTGTGATGAGCTGGACTGGACAAAGGATTCACTGAGTTTTTCATGATTTCTCTGTCAGGATTCTGTCTCATGGGTTTTCTAGATTGGTTTGGAGGAGTTTGTAGACAGCTTGCTGAACTCACTGCTTGCTTTTTCACTCTTCTATGTTGGCTCTGTCCTTTCCATAGCATTTTTAAAAATGTCACAATTATTAATTTGTGAAGTAAATGGAAAGACAGGACAAATGTACAAGATAGACTGTACATCTAAATATTTTAAATTCAAGGCAATTTAGATTTATAATTGATTAATTACCCTTGCACTACTCTCCAAAACCATAGTTATATCTGCAGGTGATTGTGCATAAAGCACTAGGTAAACTGTAAAATGTTTTATAAATATGAATTATTTTCTTTTCTATGGATGAACTAATATTGTTTATTGGTAAATGAATATATGTAAGTATGGGTATATGATCTGTGGATTAAAGTACTATATAAATTGGAGTATTACTTCTTTTTTTTTTAATAATATTTTATTTGATCATTTCCAAGCATTATTCATTAAAGACAAAGATCATTTTCTTTTCCTCCCCCCACCCCCCATAGCCGACGTGTGATTCCACTGGGTGTCACATGTGTTCTTGATTCGAACCCATTTCCATGTTGTTAATATTTGCATTAGAGTTTCGTTTAGAGTCTCTCCTCTGGCATGTCCCCTCAACCGTTGTAGTCAGGCAGTTGCTTTTCCTTGGTGTTTCTATTCCCACAGTTTATCCTCTGCTTATGAATAGTGTTTTTTCTCCTAGATCCCTGCAGATTGTTCAGGGACATTACACCGCCACTAATGGAGAAGTGCATTACATTCGATTATACCACAGTGTATTAGTCTCTGTGTACAATGTTCTCCTGGTTCTGCTCCTCTCGCTCTGTATCACTTCCTGGAGGTCGTTCCAGTCTCCATAGAATTCCTCCACTTTATTATTCCTTTTAGCACAATAGTATTCCATCATCAACATATGCCATAATTTGCTCAGCCATTCCCCAATTGATGGGCATCCCCTTGTTTTCCAGTTTTTGGCCACCACAAAGAGCGCAGCTATGAATATTTTTGTACCAGTCTTTTTGTCCATTATCTCTTGGGTACAGACCCAGCAGTGCTATGGCTGGATCAAAGGGTAGACATTCTTTTGTCTCCCTTTGGGCATAGTTCCAAATTGCCTGGAGTATTACTTCTAAAGAGTTTTTATTTTAATATTCTAGGTTAATTTTTTAAATATACCTAGTAAACTAAAATAAAAAACCTAAAATGAATTAAAACTAAAGCCCAGAAAAAAGAGTTCTCAAACTCTTTAAACTTATTGCAAGAATAAAAGATTAGTTTCCATTATCTATTATTTTTACGGCTGATGAATAATGCTTTGTGACTTCTGAACTTATACTTGATTATCTGTAAGGTCATAGCAAACATTCTTTCTTAACAACCCAAAAGACTACTCTACCCATGGATGTTACCAGATAGTCATTATCAAAATCAGATTTATATACTTTGCAGCTGAATGTCGTCTCCACTAGGTCTATGTACTCAATTAAAACGACCTAGAACAGCTGCTCAGTTCATGAGCAAAATTCATATTTGAAGAAAGTAGAGGAAACCATTAGACCATATCTAAATAACATCCCGTAGGAATATGAAGTGGAAGTGATAAATTGATCGACGGGATTAGATCTGGTAGATAGATTGAGACTGAATAACTGAACAACAATAATAAGCTAAGGGTGATAGAATTATTCTGTGATGATGCTTTCAGAGCAGTTGCTCCATCATGGGTTGTTTCTGCTATTTATATATGTACTTACGTAAATTTTCTAGAGTCAGTCAGTTACAGCCAGAATCTGAACCCAGGCCCAGTGGGTTCCAGAGAAATAGGCCCTGGAGACAGGAGGTCCTGGGTTCATAACTGGCTTCAGACACTTTTAGCTGTATGACCCTAGACTATCCACTTAATCCCAGTTGCCTAGCCCTTATTAGGATCCATATTCTAAGACAGAAGGAAGAATTTTCAAAATAAAGAAATGTCAGAAGGGAAACTCAAGATATGTAAAGAAATAGTAAGACATACCTTACATATCTCAGTCCATTTCTTTTGATGATGGGGGGGGGGGGAATTCTAGAATGTGTTAAAAGTTAGTTGGTGACCATTTAGAAAGCGAATCAGTGATCACAAAGAGCAGTATGGCTTCATCAAGAAAAAGTCATGCCAGACTAATCCTGTTTCCTTTTTTGACAGGTTTATACTACTGATAGATCAGGGGAAAGCTGTAAGTATAGTTTAGCTGAATTTTATGAAAGCATTTGACTGGATGACATCTGGAGTCTCTTCTAGTTTTTAACTATGCCAGCTTCCCAGGCAATTTATGTGGAAAAGGTAAAGAAATGTGAAATTAGATGACAGTAAAATTAGGTTTGAAATTGGTCTAGTCAATAATGTTTCTTATAGGTCAGGAAGTTATGCTTTGCCTTACACTGCTAAAATTTTTATCAATTACTTGGATACATGGCTATATAGAAATCATGCTTATTCAGTTTGAAGGTGAGAGAAATCTGGGAGGAGTGGCTTATACTTTTTTTGACAATCTGGATGAAAAGTAGATTGCCTAGAACATTGTGTTAAATATCATTTGAAATTTCAATTTGATTAAAAATTAATAAGAATTCTGCAGTATTTAGATGGACTTGAAGAGAAATTTAAACCAATAGGAAATCAAGATGATGTTAGGCTATATCAAAAAAGGGCTTAGCTTAAAGGAACCCAAGGAGGTTGTAGTTCTACTATACTACTATACTTTTCAGATCATTTTATTCACCTGTGAATGTCACATTTGTTGGAAAAAGTAGTAAAGCTGGAATAGTTCATTACAATGATGGAAGGACTTGAATTCATGTCATCTAAAGATTGGGTCAAGTTAACTCGGGATGTTTCTTTTTCAAACTAGGTTTTGGTTTTTGTTTTTTCAGTTTTAAAAATGACAAAAACACCCTAACAAATAAAACCAAGGGGGAAAACCCCATGTTTTCCTCTTTGGAAAAGTCCCATACTAGAAATTAACCTTGAATGAAGGACTCCTGTTTTCCTGTTGAATTCTTGGGTCTCATAATTAAATATAAACAATGTTTGGGGATTACCAGAATTTTGGGTTGTATATGAGATAAATATTTTCACAAGTGTTTTGATGTGACTGGTTAATTCATTTTATGATATTGATTATTCAAAAGTGTCAGGGGAGTCCTCTTTTTTCCCTTCAGTTCCTTATTTTAGCCATGTTCCCCAAATTCCCCTAAACGATTACTTTCTCAAGTACCTCAACATTACTCAAGGCTATTCAAAAAGAAATAAACCTAAAACCATATGACAGACTTTGACAGACTAGATGTTAGGCCTGACCATGGATTTTATGCTTTGATATGATATTTACTAGTATACTATTTTTCATATTATACATATTTGATAAAAAGTCCCTACTAAAAAGTTTCTTCTTAGGCACTGAGCATACAAATATGGAAATTAAATAATCTTTGACCTCCTGGTGTCTGTATTTCTTAGTTTACTGTATGTAAAATAGTTTGACATGCAGGGCAACTGCCTTGAAACCAATAATCAGTATTTATTCCAAGACAGAAGATGAGAGTTTTATTTTACATTGGTATTAAAAGTTAATTTGAGGTCTTATTACCAGATTTATAATCATTTATTAGGAGAGAGAGAGGGGAACAGATAGGAGAGAGAGATTTTTAAATTTAAAAAAAGATTTCTAAATTAAAGTAAAATCAGGTCCCAGATTCCAGCCCACCACATTGCCCCCGTTCTGTGGGCCTACAATAATAAATAGATGAGATTGTGCCTGGATGGCCGAGAGTGAATGAGAGACAAAGACGTTGACCTATGTCCCAATCAGTAGGATACTCAGCATCAAAGTTACCTAAATAATTTACTTTACAGAACATGTAGGTCAACCTGGGTTCTTGAAAATTATGCTAGCAGAAAACAAATTATACCTTCTACCAAACTGGAAGGACACTGAAATAAACTTATTGACTACAGTAGAGTCTTGTTTTATAGAAACTCAACATGTGCAAATATGTGATTGGCAATAAAAAAAAATACAGAAAATAAAAATTTTAATTAGACATTAAATCTCTACCATTTCCCCAGAAAGTCTTACAGCAGTTCCCCCAATCACACTCGTTCTACCTTTGAGAAGGATTAGTGCAAGTTATATTTTGTGCCAGGCTTTAGCTCCACATGTCTTTGTTCAATGTTCTCCTTTGTAACTAGTTGTGTCCGTGTCAAGAGCAGTGCTTTTCTTTATTTCATTAACACAATTTAGTAGTTAATAATAACCCCAAAGTACCAAAGTAGTGATGCTAGTAGCTCTCCTAAGCCTAAGAAAACTTGTAAAGTAACTTGAGATGTTCATATAAGAAATGCTAAATAATGATGTTCTGCATGATTTTCATTTATGCAAAGGGTCTTGGAAATTAATGGTCCTGTAAAAGAAGATCTTACTGTATATGTCTTCATAAGGACCACCTTGACTAAAATTCAGAGATCCTTTGGAGGGTACTTGTTACCGGAATCTGAATCATAGAACTTCACATTTGGACGTTGTCTCCATGGTAGCCTGTAGTCTGACATATCTAAACAAGAATCTCCTTTGTTTCATGTTTGGCCTGGTTTCCCTTCATTTATGGAGGAATCAGTACCTACTTCCCATTCTACTTTTGGAACTATTAAAAAATAGCATGAAGTTTAATTTTTAAAATATTTTTGTTTTGTTTTTATATCGCCAAATTCCCCAAATTTCCCTTTAAAAGAGCCAAGAAGATAAAAATAAAAAAGGGGGGCAGGGGAAAATCAGTAAAACCAATAAATACATAAAAATGTAATTACACTCATGAAGGTCCCTATTTTATGTAATTCTTTCCATGCTTCTATGTTTTATCATTTTTATAATTTCTTATAGAACAGAAATAATCTATTAAATTCATGTGCCACCATTTGTTTAGGAATCATCCAGTCCAAGAATACCTATTTCATTTCTAATTCTTTTCAACCACAAAAAAAACAATGTGAATATTTTAGTGTATATGGAAACTTTTATTTATCATTGACATTGGATATAAATATATCAATGGAATTTCTGGGTCAAAAGATATAGCAATTTTAGCTCAGTTGCTTTCTAGATGAATGGCTATACTAAACCACTCATTTAGCTCCATTAACATTGTATTAGAGTGTAATGTACTGTTGGTGGAATTGTGAACGGGCCCAACCAAGTCCAAAAGGACTATAAAACTGCATTTCTTTTGACCCAGCACAATACTACCACTAGGTCTTTAAGGATAAAGGAAAATGACCTATATGTACAAAAAATATTTAGAGTAGTTCTTTTTTTGTGGTGGGAAAAATTTTAGAAATTGAGAATATGCCTATCACTTGGGGAATTGTGAATGGAGTATTATTTTTCTATAAGAAATGACAAGGGAATTGGTTTCAGAAAAACCTTGTCAAATTTTATGAACTGTTGACTTTTTATATAATGACAGTATTGTAATGATGATCAACTGTGAAAGAATTATCTACTCTAACCAAGTAACGAGTAGTTAATTCTTTCACAGTTTGATCACCAAGACAGTTCTAAAGGATTCATGATGAAAAATGCTATCCACCTCTAGAGAGAGAACCAATAAATTCTTAAGTATAGATTGATGCATTTATTTTTCAATTTATTTTCCTTTTCTCTTTTTTGTAACATGGCTAACATGAAAATGTCTTGCTTCTATAATTGATAGAATGTTGTTTGCCTTCTCAGTGGGTGGGGATGAACTGAGGAAGAAAGAGAAGTTGGAACTCGATGTAAAAAAGTGAATGATAGAAATAAGTTTATTACAAAGAAATAAAAGATCAATGGACATTTGTACAAAAAATATTGATAGCAACTCTTTGTAATAGCAAAGAACTTGAGGGGATATCCATCCATTAGGGAATGGTTGAACAAGTTGTGATACATAATTGTAATGGAATACTGTTGTGCTTTAAGAAATGACAAAGAAAATGATTTCAGGAAAATCTGGAAAGGCCTACCTAAACTGATACAAAGTGAAGGGAGAAGAACCAGGAGAACATTGTACACAGTAACAATATTGTATGGTGGCCAACTGTGAATAATGTCACTATTCATCTTATTTTCCTTCGTGTTTTTGTTTTATACTAATGTTCTTCCACAATATGACTAATATGGAAAAACATTCTATATGTTCTACATATGTACAGCCTAGACAAAATTGCTCACAATCTCAAGAAAGGGGAGAGAAATGGGAGTGAGAGAGAGAATTGGGAACTCAACATTTTAGAAAACAAATGTAATACATTGTTATTATGTCATTTAAAAATAAATTATGAAACAAAAATCAAATTAAAATTAAGAAAAAACACTTATCAATAGATCATATCTTTCCATAAAGTCTTGAATATTGACTATTCCCATCTTTTATCTTTTAAAAAAATCAGTTTGCAGGGAATGATTTGAATCCTTGAAGTCTTTATTTTCCTTTATTGATGATTTAGAGCATTGTTTCATTTGCTTGTTTTTTTTTTTTAAATAATCTTTTCTTTCAGTCTTAGAATCAATAGCTATGTATTGGTTCTAAGGCAGAAGAGTAGTAGACAGCGGGGGGTTAAGTGACTTGGCCAAGGTCAGAGAGATGGCAAGTATCTGAGGCCAGATTTGAACCCAGAATCTCCTCTCTCCAGGCCTAGCTCTTCATTTACGGACGAATGCTGTTAATAGCTTGCAGTTTTTCTTTGGAGAACTGTTTCTGCATAGCTTTTACCCATTATCTGTCTGTCTCTCTCTCCCTCTCCAGATCCTTAAATGAGAAATTTGGTAGAAAGATTCTCCCCTAATTCAACCATTTCTCTTTGTTTCCTAGATTCATTAATTTTGTTTTACAAGAGTGTTTCAGCCTCATGGAATAAAGATTACCTGTTTTATCTTTTGCATTTACCTTTATTCCCTCATTGGCTAAGGATTTCATGAACTCTTACTCATATTTATGAAAGTTATCAGATAAAACAAACACATTTACAGTAAAAACTAATACATAAGAAAATACATTATGCTAAAAGGAACCATAGGTGACAAACTATTACCATTATTAACATTTCATGCTTCATATGACATAGTGTTACAGACAAAAGAGTAGTTGCCATAAACTGTGACAGCGAAAACGTGGGTTCAAGACTTTGAATTGCCAAAAGCATAAAGATAATTTTTAGTGTCTTGATTCAAATAAAAAATAAGTGGTCGCCACGGGAAAAATTTCCAAATATGAAATACCCAAGTCAGCTGGGTTTTATGGAGATTTTAATTAATACAAATACATGAAGGAATTAAAGAAAGGGGGAGAGAGAGAGTAGGAGGAAATAGGGCCTAGGCCAATGATCTAGGCCTTTCTCCTTAAGAGAGAAAACTAAGTCAGTCTTTAATCACTCACCACAAAATCCTTCCAAGCAAAACTCTAGTGTTCAGAGAGACCCTCCAGTTCAGCTCCTGAGCTCAACTAAGTTCAGCCATCTAGAGACTCCAGAGGCCTCCGAGCTCCTGACCTCCTTTTAAAGAGAATTTTCTCCTATGTCACCTTCCCTAAATTTTCACATCTACCAGTCACAGTAGATGTTTTCCAAAGGACTGACCATTCTTAATTCATAGCTTGTTATCACCTTAATTTACATCTTGTTATCACCTTCTGGGTAGACTAAAACTTCTGAGTATTCCACACCTCTTCACTAAGGTTGTCCCTTGCAAGTTGCCTGACCTTTTAGTGATTAATTTGACCTTCATAGGTACTTAGCACCCTTTTGTATTAGATCTAAAAATAGACCTAGCTAGTTATGGTGAGGCTAGTTTGCCTCACTATAAGTATGAGTTAAGTACTTTTTCATTGTTCAGTAAGGAGTTTACAACTTTATCTTCCCCTAAGGTATGCCTAAGTATGGTTGGAGTAATGTAAAGTTGTCACATACATTCCTGACTAAGTACCTCCATTGTTTAAAATGGGGAATAACCTTAAGCAAATGTTCTAAGGTAGAGTCTGAGAAATTTTAAGATTTACAATAGCATGTAAATTCATAACAGAAAGATATGGACTAAATTTCTAGAAAGCTTAGGTAATAAGAAAATTAATGGAAGACTTTTAATGTTCTCAGAGTTGTGTATATTAAAAAGGGATCAAAAAGGATACATAATTGACTAAATTGCTAATGAAATTAGAAAGAAACTATGGTACTTTGTGAATGGGATTTCTAAAGAATATACATATTTCTCAGGATATTGGAACCTTTAGAAAAATTGATTATTAGACTATAGAGATATTAAAAATCTGAAAAATCAGAAATATGAAACATTTCCTTTCCAATTCATAATAATAAAAAAAATCAGCAGTTTTGAGAAGTTAAAATAAGACAGAATTAGAGATTAAATGAAATCTTTAATTAGAAATGAGTAAAAAGAACAAATCATAGAAACAAAAATTGCACCCCAAACAAAAACCACACCAAAATATTTGGAATACAATCAAGGCAGTAAAATAAAAGGCATTTGCTAAGGTCTACTCTGCACTAGACTCAAGTGTTGGTTATACCAATGCAAGGTATGGGGTAGTTGGGTGACACAGTATATAGGGCACCAGACCTAGAGTCAGGATGACCTGGTTTAAATCTGACCTCAGACACTTTCTAGCTGTGTAACTCTGGGCAAGTCACTTAACCCCAATTGCTTGACCTTGCCTTTCTGGCTTAGAATTGATACTAAGACAAAATAGCAGCTTTAAAAAACATGTTCCCAGTGAAAATTCAAGGGACCATTCCCTTAAAAAAAAAATAGTGCTTACCCTCAAGGAGCTTAGATTCTAAAGGGAAAGATATCATTCAAAGGGAACTGGAATTTGGTAATAGGTAAGGGGAGGTTGATACCTCTATAGAGGAAATAAGGGATAGTATTGTGTTAAAGTAGAGCCAGTATGAGAATTTATGTTAGCTAAACCTTGATCCCCTCTCAAAAATGGGAGGCCATAGGAAGAATTCGAAGGGGGAACCTGTTTGGTTTCATGACATTTCAGAGTATTAAGGTTAAAAGGGTAAATGGAAGTTCCAGGATCAGGCAGTCCTACATACTGAGTTAGAAATTCCAATTTTGAGACAACTGTTGAAGCATGATTAGAGCCCCAAAAAGTCAGTGAAAAATAATCTCTCATTCATACTCATACTCATACACACACACACACACACACACACACACACACACACACACACACACACACACACACACACACATGTACATACATACACACATACATACACACATACACAGATGTGCAAAAATAGAAAAGGAGAGGGTGAATGGATTGATCCACATTGAAAAAAAATAAGTGTCAATATAACTTATGAGAAAATCTTGAGAAATTCAAAAAAGATAACCAAAAAACTTTTAGAATTAATCACATTAAAAATTATTTATTTGAAAAGGTTAACAAAATTGAAAAACCTTTGCTAATATTAAATGAAAAAGGAATTGGGCAGAAAATCAAATCAATAAATGAAAAAGCTAATCATAATAAAATCAGAAGAAATTAAAACAATTTTCAGAATCTAGTAATGCCATCTAAGTCGAGAACAGAAAAGAAATGAGAATTTCCTTCAAAAAATGTAAAATAGAATACTAACAAAATATGCAATTAAGATTTTATACAATTTAATTTCATGAAAATAAATTAGAAGAAAAACATGAATGGTTAATACTTTGAAAAAGTCTGATAATATGTACACTTGTGGAGCTTCCACTCCTACCCCTACCAAGAACTGGAGTGGAGATGTATTCTTATCTCTTCTTTTAAGAAGTCTTTTTATAGTTTTGTAACATTCTTTTTGAATTTTGGGGGGGGGGTGTGATTGTTCTCATTTTGTTATTATAGTTATTCATATCAGTTTCTCAGATTTCTTCGCTTTTCATCATTTCATGTAAATACTGAAATGGAGACTTAATAATAGAATCCTAAATAATGAATTGATAACAATAAATTGTGAAAGACAGTGCTAATTCTGGAACAATGTTTCAAAATGTCTGGGATATAAACAAAGCAGTCCCAAAAGGGAAAAAAAAATCACACCCTTAAAAACATAGTTAAAACAGATTTTATAAATGAATAAACTGAAATAGTATTTTAAAAGATTAGAAAGTTAAAAAAAAACACTCCAAAATAAGGACAGAAGAGAAAATATTAAAAGTTATAATAGAAATAGATAAATTGGAAATGAATAAATATAGGGAAATGATCAGTTAAAAGTTGGTCTTTGGAAGAGGTTAGGATAATTTATTAGTCATTACTATTAAAAAGAAGACAATGGAAGTCAATAAAATAGTAAATGATTGAGGTTAAACCACACCAAGATGATAAGAAATAAAAAGAATTATTAGAACTTTTTATGCAGTTATATGCTAACAAACACAGGAACACAAAAGATACAGAAGAATATTTTCAATAATATCAAATGTCCAAACTGAGAAGACCAAGCAGTGGACTGTATGATAGTCTCAGAAAAGGAAATATAACTAGCTTGTTGTAAAGGAGTTATTTTCTGTCTGTTGCCATTTCTTTATTTTTCACCTTTACATCATCTCTCAGGTAGGTTTCTTTCTTTGTTCTGATAACTACCACCATTTTATTTGGCACCCATTATTTCATTGTGGTTTATTATTAACATAACCTGTTGGTGTTTTGTCTGTCAGAAGTCTCTCAGTCCATCTTCCATTCAGCTAGTCATTTTCCCAAAATATAGGTACCAATTTGTCACCCCATCTCTGCCCCTCAACACTAATGAATTCCATTGGCTCCCTATCAATTCAGAATAAAATTCAATGTCCTCCATTTGGCATTGAAAACCCTCTATAGCCTAGCAAGCACCCTCTCTCCCCAGTCTTCTTAGACCTTATTCTACAACCCACCTTTCCCACAATATATTCTTGCCTCCAATAAAAGTGTTTCTGAACAAAACTCGTTATCACTCATCTCTGCGCATTTTCTCCTCTTGTTTTCTATTCTTGGACTGCTCTCCTGTCTCATTTTAGACTTTTTGGGTTCCCTGGCTTCCTTCAGGCTCCAGCTGAAATCACTGCAACTGGAAATGGTTTAAATATTAATTCTAGCAACTTCTCTCCAGTAATTATTTTCTAGTTATTTTGCACATAGCTTGTTTATATATACCCCTTTTGCTTTTTTGTCTCCCTCATTTGATTGTGGGTTCCTTGAAGGCAGAGGGACTATCTTGCTTTTCTTTGTGTTCTGTGAAGATTGGATTTAGCTATCTCCTGACTGTAACAATGAAGGTACTTAGCTCTTCCTTTATAGTGAAGATAAAATTGTAATCCCCAATCTATTTTTAGATTTTAATCTCCAAAAGGTGGTAACTCTGTATTTGAAGTAGATCTACCCATTTTAACCACAAAAAGGTGTTATATATGTTATATATGTTATATAACGAAAAAGGTATAATCCAACCAAAAACAGTGTGTGAAATAAAGAGTGAACAGTCCTGGAGAGGAGCCTCTGCTGTGATTGGTAGAAGTGAAATTTAGGGGAGGTGACACAAGAGAAAAAGATCTTTAAATACAGGACCACAGAGGCCAGAAGATACATTCAAGATTTGATCCTCTGACTCAGAGTTGGACTGGAGGATTAGTCTCTTGAGCTTGAAGTGAATAAGAGTCACTTGGAGGAGAGACTGGAAGACAGACTTGGAGTGAAGACACTTGGCTGTATAACTGGAGCCCTGGAGGAGCTTTGGCAGGAGACCTCAGACTGATTTCTTTTTAGACAGTCACCATGGTGAGTGAACAGCTGACTTAAGTTTCCCTGCCTTTCTGGAGGTCTGAGCCCATCCTCTTGAGACTTCTTTACCTGATTAAGGCCTTAAGAGTTTCTACCTGGCTCTGAGGAAGCAGAGCTCTCTCTTTCTCTCTTTTATCTCTTCCTTAATACCTTCCCTCTATTGTAAAAATAAACCACCATAAGTTACATTTTATTTATTTAGTAATTCATTTTAGGATTTAGAAATTAAATCCCTGGTGACCACCAATTTAAATATTCAAGTCCAGCCCAAAATAAACCTAACAGTTCCCAGTGCTTAACACTGGATCTGGCATATAGTAGGCATTTAATAATGGCTTTTTAAACTCATACATTTTGTATTAGAATCTATACTGAGTATCAGTCCCAAGGCAGACGAGAGGTAAGGGCCAGGCAAGAGGGGTTATTTGATTTGCCCAGACTCACACATTGAGGAAGTGTCTCAGTTCATATTTGAACCCCTGATCTCCTGTCTTCAGGCCCAGCTCTCTAGCCACCCCTTATTTTAAAGAACAATTAGTTTCAATTCTACACCCATTTTTCTTAAAATTGGGAAGGCATCCTGCCAGATTATGTTTATGAGATAAATATTGTTCTAATTACTATATTCCAGGATAAACTATGGGCCAGTATCATTAATGATTATCAATTTAAACTTTTCAAATAAATTCTGTCAAACAAACTACTGTTTTTTATCCAAGAAATCATTCATCATGAACAAGGTGAATTTATACCAGGCATGCAGGTGATGACTCAACATTAGGAAAAAAGTAACATAAGCAATCATATTTAAAGCAAAAACAAAACTAGAGCCACATAATTGTCATGGTAAATAGAAAAAAGCCTCAGATAAAATACAATACTCATGCTTTCTTTTTTTTTTTAAGCTCTACAAAGTATGAACAAAGAGGCACTGTTGTAGTGACAAATCTTTCTAAAAACAAAAGCAAACATAAGCAGTAAGGATACATTAGTCTCTCAACATAACATAGTTGTGGATACCCACTCTCCTCAGTATTATTTGATATAGTCTAAAAATATTAGTATTAGTAATAATGGGGGGGGGGGGCAGAAAATTATAGGCTAAAGATAACTGGAGGAGATGAAATTTGTATTCAATTTTATGTTCTAATTCTTTGCCAAAGCTAATCTATTTCTCAGACTTATCTATTTCTACTCTCTCTTCAGATGGCCCATAGTATATTCCAATGACCCCTATCTCTGCTTCTTGGGTTTCCTCACATAAGTAGATCTTTAAAATATTGTTTTGAATATTATTTGTCTGAACACATTGTCATGTCACAGTGGTAACTATTAAAGTACCTGGTTATTGATCCCAAAGATGAAACGATAACCAACAATGTAACACACAAGAGGGAGTTTATTTAAGCAAACTGCAGTTTGGGCTCAGCATTAAACATGGCTGTCCCCAAGTCTGGGGCTTGCAGGCTTTATATACATTTTTGTGGTAGGGGAGCACAGAGGCATTCCTGGGGTGGGGGGAGTGAACAGGAACCTCCTGGAGCTTAGGTGTTATCAGTTCCTGGCATATGTCAGGAGGGGGGAGGGACAAGAACTCCTGAGGCTAGGGTCATTATGACTCCTTGCATATGTCAGGAAGGGGAGGGACAGGGACTCCTGGGATTAGAGGTCAGGGAGAAGAAAGAAGGGGTTTGGGAGCTGGCTCTTCATTCCCCACTTCTACTGTACATGAGGAATCTTCCTCATATGACTGTATCCTCATAAGGGGATTCAGTAGGAGTCAGAATTTAATATTGCTGGTTCATAGCTGGACAGAATTAATGCAATCCTTGATGAAGGCTACTAGGCGATTAAGAATGCATGGAACTAGCCCCTAGGCTAGGAGTCATGAGGATGCAAGGGAGTAGAATTTTCCTAACAATAGTCTGCCCTAGTTTCTGGGGGTATAATGCCTATGTCATCTCCCCCTTCTCCAAATATCTAAGGGAAAGGGGGCAATGGTCTCAATATTCTGTAGCTTCTTCAGAGCTGAGAATGGTGGTAGAGCTGTCCCTGCCTATTGTCAGGAGAGGGATATTTACTGTAGGCAATGTCCAGGGCTTCAGGCTGGAATAGTTGCCGAGGTTACAGTGGCATCTGGGTGACTCCCAGGAGTGCTTCTACCCTAGAAACAACTAGAGAAGTGACAATGTTACAAATGCATACAAATACACATCGCACAGGGGAATAGCTAAAAGTTGAACAGGGAGGGGAAAGTCTGTAGGCACAGGGTCTTCACGGTCCTCAGTGAATGCCTGGGTCCTAGGTAGGTGGGGACCTGCTTGGATATCTGAAGGATGTCCAGCGACTGATTGGCAGACAGGTCATGAGGGGGAGAGTCAGCCCCTAAGATAGAAGTGTAGAAACCAGGACTGGAGCAAAACTAAAACACCAGATAGAAACAGAAAATTAGTACAATAGTAATTAATATTACACATTTGCATTTGAGTATCTTAGCCAACAGATTTCTTCAGAAATCATCTTCTGACAGGAATAGATCTTTTCAGGCTGTCAGATTCCTGAGTTTATTGCAGAGTTGGTATGTGATGTTTCTGTTAAATAATATCCTTTTGAAAGAACACATCGACTACAAACATCTATAAACATTTGAGTAACAATATTTTACAGATGTATTCCTTTACCCCAGATTCTGGGGGAAATTCAAGAAAACTTTGACCTATATTTTCAAGCTCAAGATCCAAACTTCAACTGTGGTAAATTAAACTACAAATACAAGTCATCTTATTAATAAACTTCACCTGCTTTTCAAAGCATGTTCCCTAACAATTTAAGAATTTTCATTTATTAACCTAATAGGTTGTTTGGGTAAATGGAAACTTTAATTTTACAATTTGCATTATGTGCTGATTATGGGACTTTCCATATATCTCAAACAAGCTTTTCCGACCATTTGCCCTCTCAAAGGATTCCTTAAAGCCTATGAGTCTACATTATAGCAGTTATTCTTGCTTATTTTGGCAATAATTAATTTATCATAATTTAGTCACAAAACCTGAATAGGAAAGTTGAATTCATTAGCTCTACAGTAAATATGATTCAGGGCTAGATCAAATCCTGGCCTTAGGCCATCTGAAGGAACTAAGACAAGATCAGTTAAGAATCTCTCTAAAAACTTCAGAAAAATTCCAGGATTATTTGTGATTTTCCAAAACCACATATATCAATTCTTCTCCCCCCCCCCAAGAAAAGAAAACAAAACAAAACCAATACAACAACTCTCGTAGAGCAAGACTTCCATTCTTCCTTTACAAAACTACACACTCAAGCTTTATGGACTTTAGATCAAAGTCCCTTTCTTCATACCTTCCCATCTTCTCTGTCTTGCTTAAGTCAAACAAACCTTCCATTGGTATCACTTCAATTGCTAGTCGATAACCCAAAAGATTTCTGATTTAAAGGATTACATCATTGAGCCACTGCATCTTTACCATAGGGCTCATCCATTATAAATTTCAGTTTATAAAACATTGGTAAATTGAGGTAACCACTGAGTATTGAACAAATGCTATGGTACAGTCAGGTTTACAATGAGGTTTTGTTTACATCCAAACAGTACTTAAAACACATGTTTTAGCAGCAACTCACATAACAATCGTAAAATTCTGAGCAAGCATTTTTCACATACGCCATTTTTAATGCCCTACCCACTCTTGGTTACTGTTTGAAACATATCTCTTTATACAGATCAAAAGTGTAATCAAAATATCACCCAACATATCCCCAAATTCGTGTGAGATAACTTATTGATACTTGATTATTGATGTAATTGATTACATATCACTCAAGTCATTTTTATCATTCTGGACATGGAATGTTTGCATTAAGATTCCACAGCTTCAAATAAGCTTCCTGGTCAGCCAGGGCGGGCAATGTTTGCTTGCTTGCGCATCTTAAAACCTCTGAAATATACAGTTAAAATATACTCAGCTTTAAGTTCTATCACACAGTGGTTGTCATCTCTGTGAGGTCCCTCTTTCAGTCCCTAAATATCAATGTGGAACAATTATAAACACTTTCTCCTTCCTGTATGCAAGGAAGGGGTTAATAGCTTGTGAGCTATTTATCCTAAGGCTGCTTGACTTGATTTAGATTTTATTACTCAACAACCTTGTCCCATCTTTCTTTAACAAGGGAGCTTACTACAATTTAAAATTTTGAATGTATCAAACCTCCTTCATAATAATTTACTCTCAGTGGATTTTACTTTGAACTCCACAACTTCCAAATAACTTTGATTAAGTCCTTTAGCAATCTTTCAGTTTGAACCTACCTGAAGTGCAAAACATTTACCTCTACTCCTCTCAAATCTCTGTCTAAAGTAGAATAGAACCTCCAGTTTAGTTTTCTTTTAGCTTAAAACATTCCTACCTACCTGATTAAATTCCATCAACATTATTCCAATTTATAATTTGTTGTATCTATTTCACACTATAATTCATAGTATCAACTAGTATCTCTATCCATTACTCTTATTGAAGTGGGTCTGGACACCCCAATATTCAATTATTAGAACTGTTATTTATTGATTAATAAAGAATCTACCAACTGGGACAGTCTTCCCTAGTGGAAACTGTATCAGACTGACATTATAGGATAGCTTATATAGGTTACAAGATACAAAGTTATTTCCTTTCACATACAGGTTCTTATTTGGCAATCAGACCTTATCACAAACATAGGTATGTGAGGTCAGTGATGAATGGACAATCCTCAGGTTATTCAGGGGTTGTTTACTTCCACATGTACTTAATCACTTATCATTAGTTAGCTATATGTTACCTTGTATTACATCCTGACCTCTTTGATATTCCTGAAGTTCCTTTTGTTTCCTGACCTTCCTAATTCTCACCCTTAGGCTAATTAGAGTGTCCTCTGCAGCCTGTATAAGCTGCTTGGCTTCTTGAAGGGGCTGGGTCTGTTTCCTAAAAAAATGTAGGAAGGGATTAATCTGTTTTATCTACTTGAGTTTTATTATCTTCTCTTATTGGGACTACTTCATTATTTCATCTGGCTTCTCTATCGTTATTGTAAGTAGCGGAAAGGTACTATACTGAATTGTTTTTAATCCTCATGACAAGCCCTTCTTGATTTCAGGGCTGGTCAAATTTGTCTTGTTAAGGACATACAGTTTGCATATCATATACCCATAACCTATTTTGGTGGAAAACAATTCTTTTCATAGTACGAATGCATACATATTTTGTATTCACTCATTACTTTCAGCAATTTGTATCTGAATACATGCTCATCTCTAGATCACAAATTTCTTCTTATACATTGTGCACAATTAAAAAAAAAACTATTCATAACCTTAGTCAAAGACAACACCATTTAGAAATTCCCTCTTTTGCAAAATACCAAATTCTTAGTACTTGTATTATTAAATCCCATGCACAGATTAGCCACTTTAAAAACTTCTTGTGTGTCGTATGATTTCTTGTTGCTAGTTCTGACAGTACATACATTAAAATAACATCAGATTTGAAAAAAATCCCAAGTTTAAATTCTAGAATAAGTTCTTAATAACATAACTTTTTCTGGATGACTTTTACATCTATAAAGTAACCAGTACAATTTCCATCCTTATAGAATAAAATATTCCCTCTCTGTGTCAGGCTGGCTATCAATCACATTTAGACATTTCTCAAATTTACTGAAACCATTATGCATTGCAAGATCTCACAAAACAAACTTCTAACCATGGGTTTTTGTGCTCAATAAAATCTGGCTAACATTTCACATTTAACTGACAGTTACCACAATACATGAAATTATATTTGTACCATATCAAAATCATTAGCAATCCTCCCATGTTGCATGCATCAACCCTTAGATTTAATCTTAAGTGAAAAGTGCCTCTAACTGTGGAGTAAAAAAATCTCCTCTTTCGGCTCTGAATTTTTCTCTTTTTCTCTCCTTCAGAGGCCCATCCAAAGGAAGAAGGAGGAAGAAATCATTGAATAGATATTTCCTTTTGTCCTCTTATGAGGATTTTTGATTGTGGGGAGTTCTATTTTACAACTCACCATTTTCCTTTTTGTGAATGTCCAATTTAAGAATACATAGAGACGAGACTGTGACAATGATAAACAATAATATCCCAAAAGTGGGAGTGTCTCACCAGTTGTCTTTCTGCTCAGAACCAACCGTCTTCCTCCCTGCAGCAGTGGAGGAAGACAGGGTCTGATCAATGAACTGATAGCTTCCTGGTTCCGCCTCCGCCCCCCCCCCCCCGGCCCCCCCCCCCCAATTTTCCCATTTTTTTTCTTTTATCTCTGCCTGAATTTCTCAGCGGGCCCTTGCTTTAAAATCTAAGCAAAGAGTAAGGGGCTTCTGTCCATATTATGCCATCTTTCCTACAAAATATGTCCAATTGCCACCTGGTGTTAGAATTTAGGGTATCAAAAAGTTAATTTTCTCATTTTTTCCCCTTGATGGTGCTCAGCTATTTAACATGAGGGAAAACAAACAAACAAAAACAAACCCCAATTGAATTTTTGCTCAGGCTGCTTAGATTTGATCTCTTCCCAACAGGAGGGTACTGTGAGGCAACTTTTCCCTTTGTCTTAATTGGGTTGGCTAATCTGAGGTTGAGACCTCAGGCTTGGTAGCCATTCCACACCTAAGGCTTCTCAGACTGAAAAAGGAGAAGTCCAGCACAGCCACTACCCAAGTAGAGGATGGCATTACAATTTTAGGGTGCCATGGATAGGCCATGCCTCTTGCTTATCGAAGGTATAACATAGTTATTCAACATTAAAAAGAAATTAGGTGGTTTTTTTCAAGCTATTTAGAGACAGTTTTTCCCAACACAAAAGCAGACAAGGCAATACGTGATGGACTGGACAGTCAAGACAGACACAACAACTACAAACGTTGCGCTGGATGTGCTCTCTACTCACACCAAGGGGCTAGGGATGAGTGGTCCCAAAAAGAAAGTGGTGTGGCTGGGTTTCTCCCCAGATCTGCACCCTCTTCCTCCAGTGCATCCACTGGGTTTCCTACTTCCAATTGGGGGTCTCTAATCACCCCTAATTCCAACCAGGGGGCCTCTAACCTCCCTGAATTCCAACCAGGGCTCTCTAATCACCCCAAATAAAGTCGACTAAAATCAACTGGTCAGAATACCCTGCTGAAGGGTGTCGAGTTTGAAGGATCCTTCCCAAGGCCCAACCAAGAGATCCTTAGGTGAAGCTAGCCAAGAGGGGTGTCATAGTCTTAGTCCACACGCTTCCCAGGATTTCCGACCTATCCCCTCGTGGGAAATGGGAACTGGGTACTTTCCCCATCTACACTCAGAAATAGGTGGGCAGTTCTCCCAAATTAGTCGGACTTGGCAATAGGCCATCCTGAATTACCCCCGGGGTGGTGACCAGTGGTCACCCACTTAGCCATATGTCAATGACTCAGGACAGCTTACCCCCTCACTGTCACACAACATTCTCCACACATTCATTCAACACCTCTGGAGACTACTCACCGGACCATATCGTCCTCCACCAAGATGTGACGTGTTCTGGATCCCGTCGACCCGAGTTGCCCTGGGACGGGGGTCCCCTCCCTCTGTTGGTCATACTCTGTTTCCTTCATGGGATCCCAGATGAGCCCCCATATGAAATACCCAGTTATTGATCCGAAAGATGAAACAATAACCAACAATGTAACACACAAGAGGGAGTTTATTTAAGCAAACTGCATTTTGGGCTCAACACTAAAAATGGCTGTCCCCGAGTCTAGGGCTTGCAGGCTTTTTATACACTTTTGTGGTGGTGGTGGGGGGGGGGGAGTACAGAGTCATTCCTGGGGTGGGGGGAGTGAACAGGAACTCCTGGAGCTTAGGTGTTATCAGTTCCTAGCATATGTCAGGAGGGGAAGGGACAAGAACTCCTGGGGTTAGGGGTCAGGGAGGAGAAAGAAGGGGTTTGGGAGCTGGCTCTTCACTATATGAAGTTAATTTTGCCTATCTTCCTATTGTATCCATTTAAATTTAAAATCAGTTTTTAAATTAAATTTGCAAGACACATAGAAAATACATCCTTAATAGCATTCATTAGATATATCCAATCTCAGACCAGGAATCTGTTAACTTCCTGTTGGCCTGTGATTTAAGAAAAACCCAAATCACATTCTTAAGATGCTTATTTATCTTTTTTAGACTGTTCACTTAACAAAATAGCTTTTCTACATCCTTTGTCAATGGACTACAATGAGGAAAACACAGTGTATGCCTTTGGGCATTGTTTCTTGCCTAAAACTAAATAATGATTGGCAATAAAAGTTGAAATTTTATATTATCCTAAAAGGATAATTAATATCTTTAAAATTGTTGCAAAAATTGATCAGGTGTATAAGGAAGGGAAAATTTTATCACTATCATATATGTTTGGAAAGATAAGGGTTGGGTGGGTGAATGAAAATAAGTAAGCGAAAAGAATTTGGTATTTGGAAGGAGTTTGGAATACACTTAGTGTAAGCAAAACTAATTTTTAATTACTGAATTAAGAGAGGAAAAATATATAGGTCCTCCCTGACTTCCTACTAAACCTGACTTCCTACTAAAATCTTGTCTTTTACAAAATGCCTTTTCCAACCCCTCTTAATTCCATTGCTGCCCTACTGTTAATTATTTCCTTTTTAGTTTATAGCTTGCATGGCATCTTTTTGTTGTTTATGGAGCCTCCCTTTTTTGTAAGTTCCTTGTGGGCAGGGACTATCTTTTTATATCCCCTAGGCTGAGCACAGTACCATGCACATAGTAAGTGCTTAATAAATATTTATTGAACAATTTAATGATGGATGAGACTAATGTGTGAGGATTTAAATTGCCCAAGGAAAAGAAAGAATGAAACAAAGGATGCATATGCATATGAGAAACCTCCCAGGTATGAGAGATTAGAACATTTCTAATTCATTCTAAAAAATAGGAATTTTACATACTTAATACATTGCAGTGATCAAAAATGATAATGCCAGAAAGGCAAATAAGGAACTTATGCTTACGGCATCATAGACAGTTGAAAAAAACATGATCATGTACATAATATACACTAAATAGCATGACATAGAGTATATACAGTTAGCTTAGTTGTTTAAAAAATTGTTATCTGATAGTAATGCAGTAATTATTGGAAATTTATTGGAAATGAGTTATTATCTTAACAGCTGGAGAGACCCAACAGAAAAAAATTATTTTAAGGAAATATGAGCAAAAAATACAAAACTAAGTAGCTAAGTAGAATAATGAATGGTTCAAAAACAAAGCACAAAAGCAAGTAATGAAATCACATTTAAATTTGAATGAAATAGGCAAAGCAATTGAAAGGAAAATTTGTCTTTGAAAACTAACAGTGTAAGCCAGTGGTTCTCAACCTTTCTAATGCTGTGACCTTGCAATACAGGTCCTCATGTTGCAATGACCCCAAATCAAAAAGTTATTTTTATGGCTACTTCAAAACTGTAATTTTGGTACAGTTATGATTCTGAATGTAAATACCTGATATGCATTATGTATTCTCATTGCTACAAATTGAGAGGTTGAGAACCACTGTTGGAAGCAAAACAGAAGAGGATTGATGATGAGCATATTATTTTGAAAAATAGGAAATTAATTCAACATATAAAAAAGAAATTTTAAGAATTATAGTTAGGAGCTTTAAAAGATAAGTCTAAATAAAGTAAAACCATAATCCAGTCATTCACCAATTTATTCAAACAAGGCAAGTCCACAATGAACAAATGATGAATCAAAAAGATGATCAGAAATTGTGATGATACTAATTATGTGCCACCATAACTGAGAAATTAGAGAAAGCGAATGATTATAGAAATCCAATATTCCCAAAGTGATAAAAACAAACAAAAAAACCCACACTTTTACGTATACAGTAGATAGATGACTGGGCCCGGGGATAATAATAGAATGAACCTACTTCCCATACTTGTTGTGAGGATCAAATAAGATTGTTATATTTATAATTATAAATTGATATAGGTTAAAAGAGACAGGACACCTGCAATCCATCCCTTTGTAGAGGTGATTAAGTACACTGGTGTTGCCTTATAGCACAATGTTTTCAGACTTTTTCAATTTATTGATTTAAAAAAAAAACCTTACCTTTTCTAAGTTTAATTAATTAAAATATTTTTCCATGGTTATATGAATCATGTTCTTTCCCTCCCCTCCTCCCACCCCCTCTCATAGCCAACGCGTAATTCTACTGGGTTTTACATGTCATTGATTAAGACCTATTTCCATATTATTAATATTTGCACTAGGGTGATCCTTTAGAGTCTACATCCCTAATCATATCTGCAATCAAACGATGTGATCAAGGTAACTAACTCCCTCAGAATTGTCCTGGGTCATTGCATTGTTGCTAGTAGAGAAGTCCATTACATTTGATTGTGCCAGTATATCCTCTCTGTCTCTGTGTACAGCCTTCTTTCTTAGTAATCAATTCTAAGACAGAAGAATAGCAAAGGCCAGATAATTGGAGTTAAATGATTTGCTCTGGATCACATAGCTAGGTCAGTGTATTGATCTGTTGTGCTGATTTTATTTTCCCCTCTAAGAAATTACTGTTTCTTAACATGGAATGGCTTACTAGGAAAGAGAATGGGAGGGATATTTGGGGTGAAAGTATAATGATGTAATAAACAGAACATTTCAAGAAAAACTTATTTTTTAAAAATATTTTTTAAAAATACTTTGGAAGAGCAGCATATCTTCTGGTAAAAGAATAATTAAAAGGGGACATAATATTTTAAGGGCTGTTATGTAAAAGAGGGTTTAAGTTTGTTTTGCTGAGACCCCAAAGGTCAGTCTAGGAAGATGATTAAAGAATGTCAAATGTAAGCATGATTGAAGGAAAATCTTTGTAATGTTATAATGATCCTAAAGGAGAATTAATTGCCTGGACAGTTAATGTTTTTCCTGACCCCATACTCCAGCAAAGCCTAGATAATCTTTTATTCTGTGTGTTGTGTAGAAAGGATTATTTTTCATTTATGGTTAAACTACATTGTTTCAGCACTAACACTTGCTTCTCTCTCTGTAGATGGTTAAAACCTCCAGCATCATTTTACCTTATCTAGAAATGAGCTATTCAGAGACCCTCCTTTAAATGATGCAGAAATTGAGGCAAAGAAATGTAGATGTTATCAATCTCTTGAGGCTCCTTATAAGTGATGTTATCAGTATCAGTCAACAATATTCAGTATTCTAGAGAATATTACAATATGATGTCAATGAAATAAGGCATGTAGAATGGGGCTGCTTATAGATGGTGTTTATTAACTATATTCTGAATAAATTACCTAGGAATACTTGTGTTTTATCTTTGATCTCATATTTTTAAATTGATGCATATCGTAACTCATCTCTCCATATCTTATCACTGGGCAGTTCTTATTTTCTTCTTGCAGAGATCCTTCAGCTATTTTATAGGCAATGTACAAATGTCAGTCAATAATCATTTATTAATCACTTAGCCAAAACACTGTCCCATGCTCTGAGGATACAGTTAACAGGCATTGATCAATGTTCCAGGCCTTATGCCAAGAAGTAGGATATGAAGAAAGTTTTTTTTAAAAATTACTTATTTCAAATATCTGTCTTATGTGGGGGATAACACAAATAATTTTGTACAAATAAGATGTATACAGGAAAAAGTGAACATAATTAGTGTAGGGAAGGTACTGGTGTTAAGGGGTAAGTGGATTATGTACATAAGAATAACAACAGCCATACACACACACTCTCTCTCTCTCTCTCTCTCTCTCTCTCTCTCTCTCTCTCTCTCTCTCTCTCTCTCTCTCTCTCTCTCAACTGAAAGGACCAAGAAAGGATTCTTTGGAGTACTGAATTTGAGCTGAGTCTTTTCGGAACAGAGAAACTAAAAAGCAGAGATGATGAAGGGAGAGCATACCATTTAGACAGTTCATACAACAGCCTAGGTGGATTATTCTATATGAGGAACATCAAGTCATTGGATAATGTGGCCAAATGATAGATTATAGAGGTAGAGGCGACCCTTTGGGGTTGTATCCTTTCTATATCTATCATGCGATTCCCTTTTGACCTTTAGGTCATAAACAAGTTTGATTTTATGGAGATTGTGTTTCCAAGATTCTTTAATGTTCTGCATTATTTAGACAATACAATGATCCCTCACTTTTCGCGGAAGTTACAGTCCATAGACCTGGGTGATAGGTGAAAATCTGTGAAGTAGCAGCATTATATTTATTTTATTATTTATATATGTTTTAAGGCTTTATAAACCTTTCCCACACTCTATTATAAACACTTCATATGCTCTTAAACATTTTCTACACTCTTAAACCTACATAATTTTAACAACGTATAAAATTTTATATTGGTGCTCACCAGTGAAGTACTATACCACAACTTGAATGGTGAAGATCATGAATTATTTAGCTGTGGAGTACTCCTGATGGTGAAGATGATGACGGTGAGATAAATGTACTGCACAGCCAAGAAGAACATTACAGCTCTTCTGAATGCATTGCTTCATTAGGTGGTGCAGTATCTTCACCCAGGGCCAAACCTATGGGCACAGTGCATGAGAGCAAACAGACTGATGCTACAGTCACTGAGCCAATCAGAATACAGTGCTGTGGTTGATCACCTTTCATTCCATCAGTCAATAGTGTGCTGTGTACAATCTCATTTAGGCAAATTAGCACAAGTAGTAGTGGTGTCCTGCATTTCCATTGTGTACAGTATGGTATTTATCCACAAAATCCCACGATATAGCGAAAACTCCATAATACAGAATTAGCTTTTTTGTTTTGTTGTTTTTTTGTGAACTGCAATATAGCGAGGGACAACTGTATTGTTAAGACCACAAATTTTTACATGGGGGCCACTGTAGATGCATTTGAAAACCTACAGTTTCTCAAATGCAGTCCAGTCCATACTCTCTGGTTTTAGGCTTTATTCATTTTCCATCTTGTAATATTTATTCCAGTCAAATGTACTGAATATACAAACACAAAAATAAAGTGAAAGTGAAAGTCCCTGTCTGGAATAGATTTGTATTCTTCTATAGCATTTATACAAAGAAATTTTGATTGCACTAATCTTACATAGATTTTTATTCCTATTTCTTTCTGTTATTCATGGATCTCATTAAAAGGCCTTGCAGTGTTTTGGGCCTTGATGCTGCACTAGCATCTGCAAATAGGAACAGCTGGAAGCATGATATCACTTTCTACAGAGAATCCTTCTTCAATTCGGAGCTTATTCCTTAGACATGCTCCATTACAAGAGCCAATTCCTTGGTTGAACATGCATCTCCTAATTTAGTTTTTATTTGATGTTTATCAGATCATTTAATAGAATTGTTTAAAGGAATCTTTTATTTTGATCTGCCTGAGAGAATCTCCTTGCTAGAGTTGTTCCTTTAAGATGTTATTTTATTGCTACATTGAACTTACTGCTTTTGGGGGTGGGGTTGTTGTTAATAAACAACAAAAGTAAAATGGAGGAGTTTTGTATCCTTTGTACTTTTCAATACTCTGATTATACTGTTCTGTAAAGAAATACCTTTGAAAATTTACCTGTTGATCATTCTGATAGATTATTTTATATAGATAAATTTTGTATTAAGTGTGTAGAACAGATTCAGAATTTGAAAGGAGGCACATGGGTCAATAATTGTTTAGTTTGACACTTATTAATACTTGCTAGGAGCAAGGTGCTATATTAAGTTCTAGGAAACACAAAAATAAAGTGAAACATAGTCCCTGTCTGGAATAGATTTGTATTCTTCTATAGCATTTATACAAAGAAAATTTGATTGCACTAATCACTAAGGGAATGAAACGAGGCTTCCCTAGGAGTGCCAATTTGAGCAGTGCCTTGAAAGAAGTTAAGAATTCTGAGAGATAGAAATGGTATGATAAGATTATAGGACACACTGTGCAAGGACTTAAAAGAGAATAACAAATAGGTGAGTTGGGATGGAATATAAAGGATGAAAAGGAATAACATGAAATAGGTCTGCAAAGCTAAAATTATTACTAATCATTTGGAAATTATTAATGTCCATTATTTTTTTATTCTAATTTATTTCCTTACCCTAATACTTTCATATCTACTTCAATAGTAAAAAAAAAAACTATTATTATATTATTGTTATTATAGCTAGCATTTATTTAGCATTTTAGGTGTGGTGTAAGCACTTTACAAATATTGTCTCATTCGATCCTCACAACAACCCTCAGAGATGTAGTTAATATTATCTCCATTTTACAGATGAAGAAACTGAAGCAGAAAGTGGTTAAGTGACTTGTCTGGAGACACAAAGTTTTTAAAAATCTTCTCTGCGGCAGGATTTAATCTCCAGCTCTTACCAGTGTTTATTCTATTTCCCCTATACTTGAGTTGGTCTTCCTAAGTGTCTTCCAAGTTTACGCATTTTAGGAAAATTTGGCTCTTTTGGTTCTATTAATTTTAACTGTGTTCCATTTCTGTATTAGAGGATGCATATGTCTTATAATTTAACTTAGTCGTATATCCTTTGGCTGTTGGATTTCTCCAGAGTGGCACACATGCATACATATGTGCGACTCTGTTGGAGAGGAAATATAGAAAGAATGAATAGAAAGGATGATTATCTTGTCCAGAGGTAACTTAGTGAATATAGAGAACTTTAAAAAAATCATAGACATGGGAATTAATAATTACGGGCAGAATATAAATTAGAACTAAAATCAAAAGTCAGTGAGAGGTGTATAGTCAGGAAAAGAGAGATCAGCAAAGATTGGTATCATCTTGTCTTAATGTATCTACCTGGAGAGCACTACTGTTTAGAACCAAGGGTGATGTGTTTTTTGTTTGTTTGTTTTTGTTTTTTAAATAAAAACCCTTACCTTCTCTCTTAGAATCAACACTGTGTATTGGTTCCAAGATAGAAGAGTAGGAAGAGTTAGGCGATGGGAGTTCTGACCTGCTTAAGCCAGGAAATGTCTGAGCATACATTTGAACCCAGAACCTCCCATTTCTATGTCTGGTTCTCAATCCACTGAGTCCCCTAGATCAGGGTTTTTTAACTTAGAATCAGTGGAGTCCTCAGTAGATAGATTTTAGAGAGTCTATAAACTTGCTTCAGATAAGAAATAGATCTTTTTTTTTTTAGTATAATTGATTGATTTACCATTTTATAATTTATACATAAAAATATTAATCTGAGATTGAATCTATAAGGTTTACTAAACTACCAAGGGGATCTATTATACCCAAAGGACCAAAAAACCCTTGGCTTAGATTGTTTTTAGGGATAACAATTTTTGTGGTTCATTGAAGTCCTTACAGAACTTTTAGTTAAGATTTTCTAATGGGCACATTAACTACTTAAGACATAAGAGCTCCCTTTCTTTAATTTTTTTAGAGCTTCTTTGAGTATCTTGAATTGATGACTGCTCTTTTTTATGAACTTAAAATTGCAAAATCAGCATAAGAAGTTGAAGGAACCTTTATATATCCTTTAAACCAAATCTTTTCTTTTACTGATAGCCCAGAGACATGTTTACAAATAGACTTATTAATTCCTTTCATTCCTAATATCCTTGTTCCCTCATCTGTTCTATACTGTTGAATGAAATTTGTTTTAGGATGAGCAATTAGAGTTAAGACTAAATAGTTACTTGGCAATAATATTCTTTAAAAATGAAAATGATTAAAAAACTAACTCTAGAAAACTTATTTCACCTTGAGGCAGCTATATGGTAGAATAGAGAGAGAGCACTGGGCCTAGAGTATGGAAGACCTAAGCTTAAATTTTTATTTTAGTCACTTAACTATGTAATCTTGGGCAAGTCACTTAACTTCAAGATACCTTAGTTTCCTCAGCTGTAAAATGGAGATCATAATAGTATTTACCTCTCAGTGTTGCTATGAGTTTCAAATAATATTTTTAAAGGGTTTAGGATAATGCCTGAAACATAATAGGAACTTAATAATTAAAATGCTTGTTCCATTTCATTCTTTGCTTTCTGATGAATTTAAGGTAAAGACCAGCACAGCTTAAGAGAGCAGTAACAAATATATCGTGTCACCCTAGACCAGAAGATGTTTTCAAAGAACTGTTTCCATAACACAGTTAATAGCTCCTAGTTCTAGGTACTTTCTTTCAGTTCTTGCTCTCTGCAATTCCATGCTTTGCATTTTTAAGAACTCTTCTGACATTTTTTGCTCATTATTAAATGGCATTCATTGCAACTTGAAAGGATATTGATACCACATGATTTCTTGTTGCTATTTCTGTGACAGATCATATATTTGCTAGTGTTGGTGAGAAATGATATAAGAATAGCACCTTTCCTTTATAAATTTACCATTTCATCACCCATAGAATTATAGAGCTGGAAGGGATCTCAGATTGAATTCAGTAAACAACAATGAATAAGGCAGAGTATAAAAAGATAGAAAACATATCCTGACTTTGAGGATATGTTCTACTGAGTGGCTATAACTTGTTCATTATTAAGTATACCTACTTTGAGGAGGGAAAGAATGCAAAAAACAAAAAACTTGGGTCAGAAAAAAAAAGAGCAAAAAAAGCTTTGATAACAAGCATAGTACCTGATAAACCTTGAAACAATCCAGGGCCTTAATGAGACAGATGAAGGTAAGTAGTTCAGTGCATTTCAGGCATGACTGACAGACCTCTACAAAGGTGCAGAATTGGAAAATATCATGTGGAATTAAGTGAAGAGTTAATGGACTAGTAGATAAAATGTTGAAGGAAGTGTATGAATAAATCTTAAAAATAAATTGGAGTCTTTATTTAAGAGGATTTTGTATTTTATCCTAGAGGCAATGGAGAGGCTGGGAAATCAAATTGGATGCTATTGCTTGCATTAAGCCAGGTGAGAGGTGATGAGACCTGAAGCAGGGACCATAACTTTAGAGTTAGAAAGGCCTGTTACATTCCTTTTAGACATAGAAGTTGAAATCTGTCTGCTTTTCTAAGTAAATCATAAATTAAAGAGTGTTAACAGGTGATTTGCTTATCTGTTTCCTACTGTCTGTTCATTTCTGTCCATGGGGAAAATGGGGCGGGGGGAAACAATAGTCACATTTTCTTTTTCCTTCTCTCTCTATTGATTTTGGCAACAATATCATTAGTGCCTCCATGCCCCCAAAAAGAAACATATAAAGACCTTTACCATATATGAATAGTCAAGTAAAACCAATCCTCAACTTTGGCCTTGTCTGAAAACTAAATATCTCATTCTGTAGTTGAATTTGCTCTTTCTATAACAGGAACTGATGGCATTTTTAATCAGACAGTCCTTGTAATCATAATTATCATTGCATTGGTCAATTCTTATATCATTTAGAATTGCCTTTATCTACAATGCTGTTACTGGGTGTCGTTCTCTAGGTTATTCCTGCTTTATTGTGTATCAGTGTTCATATAGGTCTTATGTTTCAGACATCTCTTCCGTCATTTCTTGTGTTGTGGTTCAGTAACATTCCATTACACTCATGTACTACACCACTCTCCAATTTATGGGCACACTCTTATTGTTCTTTGGCAGGGCAAAAAGAGGCATTACAAATTTATATATATATATATATTTATGTATGTATGTATGTATGTATGTATATGTATGTATGTATGTATGGCTCTGCCCACCTTCCCCCTTCTTTTGGGGTATAAACCTACTGGTGACATCTCTAGATTAAAGGGTATATATAGTTGTGGTTTCCAATTGTGCTTCATTACAGCTGGATTATTTCACAATTCCACCAATAGTAAATGAGTAGACCATGGGGGAAAATGTAGAGGGCTTGTAAGATGAAAGATTTAAGAGAAGGACAATTCAGAGGATAGCAGTGTGTTTTCTCAAGTTGGAGACATGGTGAAAGCAATTTCTAATGGTAGTGCATTCAGAAAAAGAATGGCTTGTAGCTTATACATTTCATGTAAGTTTCAGACAGTATTCCAAAGATTTACTAAAAATGTGGTCACTTTTGTTAGGAAGTAGTATGGTCAATAAACATTAACCCTTAATGTACATTAGGCCACTGAGGAATAAACACTGTTCCTGCCTTCAAGACTCACATTCTAGGAGGGTTGGCCATATATAAGTAACTAGCCATATTAAGAGTAAATAATCTCAAAGGGAGAAAATATTGGGGTCACAGGAAAAGTCTCCTGCAAGAAGATGATATTTGAGCTGAGTCTTGAAACCAGGAAAACTAAGAGGCATAGACAAGCCAATAAAAAACATAGAGAGTGGAAATGGAGTTTTGTATGTGAGGAACTGCAAGGAAGCCAGTGTCACTGGATCATAAAATCTGTGGGGAGTGAACCAAAGTGTAGGAAGATTCGAAAGTTGGTGAGAGCACAGATTATAAAGAGCTTGAAATACTAAATAGGGTTCTTTATATTTGATACTAGAAATAATGAACCACTGAAGTCTATTGAGTAGAAAGATTACATGGTCAGACCAAAACTTTAGGGAAAATTGCTTTGAAAGGTAGAAGGTGATGAGAATTTGACCTAGAATAGCGCCAATGTGAATGATGACGGTAGGAAGGATATATAAAAGAGACATGAAGGGTAAAAGTAACATGATTTATTAGCAGATTGGATTTTGTAAGGTGAGAGATTGTATGATGCCAAGGTCATAGACCTGTGTGATTGGGAGGATAGTATACCCTTGACAGTAATAAGAAAGTTATGAGTAGAGGATTTGAATTAATGAAAAGGGATTTAAGTATCGACTTTGTGTTAAGCATTGTGCTCAGGTCTGGGCATACAAAGAAGGAAAGCATAAACATCTTATATTCTAATGGGGGGGATGAGACAATATCAAAAAAGAGGTGCATTTTGATTTCGAAAGGGAAAAGTGGCAGAGCTGATAGTACCATAGCTTACGATTCCAATTCCGTAACTAGGGATAGAAAAAGATAAATTAGGCTCCAATTTAAAGATAAAATTTTTAACAGAAAAATTTGATGATCCAGAACTTTGTTTCTGTTTGGTCAGAATTCATTTAACTGCCTAATATGTGCTGGGTACTGTGCTAAGCCCTGGGAATTCAAAAAGAGGCAAAATATAGTCCCTGTCCTTAAAGAACTCAAAATATAATAGGGAAGACAGCAGGCAAACAATCAGATATGTAGAATAAATAGGAAATAATTAAGGGGGGGCATGGCACAGTTGTTAGCCAGGCCTGGAGATGGGAAGTCTTGAGTTCAAATTTGACCTCAGACACTTCCTAGCCGTGTGACCCTAGGCAAGTCATTTAACCCTAACTGCTTAGCCCTTACTGCTTTTCTGCCATGGAACTAATACTCCGTATTGGTTCTAAGATAGAAGATAAGGGTGTAAGAGAGGGAGAGGTAAGGACTCCAGAATGGAGAAGGGTTTAGAGAAAGCTTCCTATAGAAGATAGGATATTAGTTGGAACTAAAAGGAAGTTGGGGGAGGCAGTTGACCAACTAAAAGAGCATTAGTAACTTTAGAGAGTGCATTTTTGATGGAATGTTGAGCTTATAAGTAGGAAGTGGGACATACCTTCTGGAACTCTTGATTTTCTTGTTAAATCTCCTTCCTGGATCTGTTCGTTTTGGTCATCTCACATTTATCTATCAGCTTCAGATATCTGTCTCCCCTCCCTCTCTCAGGCTTTTCCCTTCTTCTTTTCCCCTTTTAAAGGGCTAAGAAGAGAGTGAAAGAAGAGAAAGTGGAGGTTTTGATTATAGACAGCTCTTTCAAGGAGTTTAGCCATAAAGGGCAGAAGAAATATAGTGGGAACGGAAGGATCAAGGGTGAATTCGGTGAGATACAGGCATGTTTATAGGTAATAAGGAACCAATTAACAGGAAAAGACTAAAAATAATTTGCAGGATAGAGATGGCAGAGGGACCAGTGTAAAAAAGTACCAGAATGATAAATGAGGGGAAGCTAATGGGCAGCAAATAACTTCAAAATTTTCTTAAATATAAGGCAAGGTTCCTTGGAAAGGGTGTGCCATGGGACGTTTGAAGAGGGATGAAAAAGGTTTGGAAGAGCCCTGTAGAGATTTATATCAAACACCATTTTCCATAGGAGCCCTTTACCTGCTCATGTCTTTCCCTCTAAGATTACCTTTTATCTACTCTGTCTTGTGTCCCTTTTAAACTGAATTTCTTGAGCAAGGAGTGCTAATGCTTTTACTTTACATTCTTGGCATTTAGCATAGTGGCTGATACATGGCAACTGCTTGATAAATACTTGTTGATTGATAGATTTAACTCAGTTTTAGATGACAATGAGAATTAAGTGCATAATTTTCTCTTATGAGTGGTTAAGGGAGCCCTGAGTAGGTCATAGAAGTTGATGCAGGTGTTCAAGGAGGAATTAAAAATTCCTGAATTATGAGAGTAAGGGATTATACTGGAGAGACACACACACACATACACACTCTTTGTGCATCAGTCTTACAGAAGAATAGAGACTGTTAGGGGTCTCTAAGGATCTGGAGCAGGTAATATTTAGGTAGAAGGAGTGGATTTTAAAGGAAGAATACAGTAACTTGATGGAAAGAATAAAAAGATCCAAGATAAATGGGTTTAACAAGAAATCAAGAGTTCCTAAGGTTAACATTTCACACCTGTCAATTGACCCATATGGTGGTAAAGGAAAGTGATTAATGTTGAAAGGAACATGGCAAAATTGGGACATTTGTGCATTGTTGGTGGAGATCAGAGTAAACTGATCCAGCCATTCTGGAGGACAATTTGGAACTAGGCCCAAAGAGCTATAAAACTGTGCATACCTGTTGATCCTATAATACTACTACTGAGTCTGTATCCCAAAGAGGTAGTAAAAAATGGGGAAGGACCTACTTGTACAAAAATAGTTATAGCAGGCCTTTTTGAGGTAGAAAAGAATTAGAAATTAAAGGGGTGCCCATCAATTGAGGAATGGCTGGACAAACTGTGGTTTAAGAGGGTGATGGAATACTATTGTACTGTAAGAAATGATGAACAAGATGATTTCAGAAAGAGCTGAAAAGACCTACATGAATTGATGTAGAGTGAAATAACCAGAACCTGGAGAACATTATACATAATAACAGCAATAATGTGGGACTCATCGGTTGTGGAAAGACTTAGTTAATCTCATTCAGGACAGTTCTGAGGGACTGATAGCAAAGAATGCTATCCACTGCCAAAGAAAGAAGTTGTTGGGAGTCAATGCAGATCAAAGCATGATATTTTTTAAATTTGGGTTTTATATGATTATTCTTTTATAAAAGCAAACAACATGAAATATGTTTTGCATGACAACCTGTGTGTAACCCAGAAAAAAGATAAGATAAAGTTCTTTGTTTTATCTATCAAAAGAAAGGGGAAAACTAAGAATTCCATAGAATGGAAAGGGAAGTCAGAGGATGTAACTTTTTGATTAAGGATAAGAATGAGAAGAAAGGTTGGGATGGGGTTACTAAATTAAAGGATAACACTTTTCACCTTAGCATATGTTGATTCTGAATCATAAGGATAAGAGGATATCAAGTTGGGGATTGGCCTGCCTTAGCATACTGGAAGAAAACGTATGTAATCAGTGCCCTTGCCAGGGTACAGTGATCATTAAGCATCAACTTAGAGTATTGGTGTTTAAGAATTCTGTCAAGGCATCTGGATCTGTAAACACTGGTTTTCCAATGCTTCTGAGACTCATGTTTGAAGTTAGGACAGCAGCCTTGTTCCAAGCTCATACCCAGCTATCCTTATTTTTATATCTAAAGGAATTAAACCCAGAGAGGTTCCTGGCTAGGAAAGCCAGGATTTTTACCCAAGTCTTCTGACTCCAAATCTAGTGTAATGTTTGTTTTTACGACTCATTCTAACCAAAAGAATCACCCCCTCTCTAACATCCTTGTCAAATGGTCATCTAGTTGTAATACCTTCAATGACTGCACTTAATGTCTTTGTTATTGTTGTTCTGTTACTGTTGTTCAGTTTTGTCCATCTCTTTGTGACCTAATGGAGCATAGTATGCCAATCCTTCTATCCTTCATTATTTCTTTTAGTCTGTCCAAGTTCATGTTTGTTGTTTCCATGACACTAATTCTGTTTCTTTTCCCTCTGTTTGCCAGGAAGTGACAGGATCTACTTTGGATAATTCTCATTGTTGGAATGTCCTCATCGAATCATAAATATTTTTCTTCAACTTTCCTACCCCATTGGTTCTAGTTTTCCCCTTTGAGGTCAAGCAAATGGCAATATCTAGAGCAGGTATATATAGATGGGTTGGGGCAGAATCCATTACACTCTTTTCCCTTTCAGTCAGCCCCTCTTCCAAACTTGCATGTGATATATTTTCCTAGGCAAGTAAGTGGAGGTATTGACCTACGGGATTGTCCTCATTTGAGATATCCCTGTATCATTTTGCTCATGGATCCAGTCTTTATCCTTGTCCTTTTTGTTTTTTATTATTGCACCACTAACATTTTGCATTTAGCTTTGCAAGCCATTTTACAGATGTTAACTCATTTGATTGACACTTCAATTTTTTTCAATGGAATATCAGCTTGAAGTCAGGTAGGGCCTCAAGACACCAGTACTGTGTGACCTTGGACAAGTCACTTAATCCTATTTTTCTCATCTGTAAAATAAACTGGAGGAAGAAATGGCAAACCATTCTACTGTCTTTGCTAAGAAATACCCGAATGGAGTAATAAAGAGTCAGACACTGCTAAAATAGCCTAAAAACAACAAAAACCAAGTTGAATGTTGAGTATGAGTAGTCTTCCAAACCCTTTATGAAGAAGGGGTAGATATTCCCCTTAATTGACCATTGGGTTTGGATCATTGGTCTTAAATTCAGTTGGTACTCTTCAAAAACAAAGGACCAATGGGATGGGGATGTATTTTGTCATCTTTTTATTGTTTAGGCTTGTCATTGCAATTGCATAGAATTCACTTTCAGATTGTTTTTTTCCCCCTTCACATTGTGGCTAGGTAAATTATTTTCTTAGTTCTGCTTACTGCAGTCACTCAATGCATAGAAAGTTTTCCCATTGTTCTCTAAATTCATTTTCTTTGTTTTTTATGGTGCAGTGTTATGTACAACAATTTGCTTTCCTATTGGTAGAAAACACCTACTTTGTGACGAAGTCTTTGATTCTACACAAAGGGCTATTATTGATAGATAATTTGTCTGGGATTTCTGGATCAGATGGTAACGTATATCGTTATATATATTAGCATACCCTCCCTCCCCACAATCATTCCAAATTAGTTTCCACAAGGGTTTGATGAAGTTACAGACTTTACTAACAGTGTAGTTTTGTGCTTCTCTTTCCAACATTACTCCTGCATAAAACATTTCCATCTGTTGGTGTCTTTGTCATTTTCCTGGGTATGAGAAAAACCTCTTGAGTGGTTTTGATTTGCATTTCCCCCAATAGTGTGAATACTTTGTCAATTTTATCTCACATCTCTGTATATTAAGGAACATGTAAATTTTTAGTGGCTTACTGAAAAATGAGTGTTTGCTACATAGCAAAAGAAAATAATCATTGTTTCCAAACTGGTTTTCATATAAGCATAAATTTGGATTTAATTTTTATTAGTATATCATCTTTATATCCTAGTTCATCATTGAAGAATGGTGATGGTTCTAAGTTATGGTCAAACTTTAAATTATGTTGTACTTCCCCAGAAAGACAGATGAGCTTCTCCTTAAAATTTATCAATAGAATCCAGTCTATTTGCAAAGTTTGTCACTCATTTATTGAAGTAGTTTACTGCAGGCAAAATAAATTTTATTGCTTTCTTTAAAATTTTTTTTTATCTCTATACTTTGGTTCTTTACCTTTGTGCTGAGCAATTTCTGTTTAATTTTATCATTTGTTTGTGATTCTATCTGTTCCACTAGATTGTAAGCTCCTAAAGGGCAGGAAATCAATCTTTGTATCCTCAGGAAGGCTAGTTGGGATATGGAATGGCGTGGCTGTAATATTGTTCCTAGAAGTCTTTCCTTTTTATCATTGCTTATAGTTGGTTTTCCTTTGGTTTCTAAACCTTTGTCTTCAGGCCTAGAGCTGTTATGGAGTTTGTTCTGATTGAGATGTTTGCCAGAAACTAGAACCTTTTTTTGCTGGGGATATAGAGAAAGGCAGATAAGCCCCTGGTCTCAAGAAGCTTATAGTTTAATTCCTGTCTTTGCAGGAAAGAAGCCTGAAGTGGACTGAATGTATGTAACACCTTTTTACAGTGTTCTAGGGAAGGAAATGAAACTAATAACTATGATTTTATCATTGCAGATCCATAACATGGTGGCAGTGCTGGAAGTTATCTCCAGCTTGGAGAAATATCCCATTACCAAAGAGGCACTTGAGGTATGTATGACCCCTTATAAGAAAATTTTGTAATATTGAAAAGTATAAGGACCAACTACCTGTCTAGGTGTCATACTCCTTAACTTTGGCAGGAACCCCGAGTGTCTCAAAGCAGTTTTGAGCTAAAATATTTTACTGCAGTCTTCTCAGCTTTCATTTTGTTTTGAACACCAAATCTCCTGCTCTTTGTGAATTGTAGCATACCTTCAGTCTATATTTCTGTGTGTACCAGTATGCTTGTATGTTTTTTTGTTTGTTTGTTTTGTTTTGTTTTGTTTTTGGTACTGGAATCATGAAAACTGATTGTTTCTATTTGCATTAATTTTTTTGTTTAAAGAAACAATTGGATTAGAATTTTAGTTGCTTCTATTCTACTCAGAACCTGATATAAGGACAAGCAACTGCCTTAGGGCATTACATCCAGGCATGTGTACATATGTATATATGTGTGATGGTATATTGCTTGCCCACATGCAGGTACAATGAGAGGCATTATGAAATATGACTTTCTGCAAATATATTTTTCTTTAGTGCCTGTAGTGCACTTACCTTGTGATGCATATGTATCAAGTTGTATATGTTATATAGAAGACTTGGAGTTTCCCATGGATCTTAAGTAACACATTGGGGACTCAATTCCTAAAAACTTTACTAGGGAAACACACATCTCCTGCCTTTGTTCTGGTTCTAATTTAGTCTCCCCACCTTATATATTTTGATGGATTTCCGATTCCTTAGGGGATAATATTATTCATTAAGATGCTTCTGACTCAGGGTGTTTATGATATTTTTGGAGATAAAATATCTCTCTTTGGTTGCAGGAAACAAGGCTAGGAAAACTCATCAATGATGTAAGAAAGAAGACGAAAAATGAAGAACTTGCCAAACGTGCCAAGAAATTGTTGCGGAGTTGGCAAAAGTTAATTGAACCCGTGACCCAGAATGAACCAGTGCCAAGGGGATTGCCGAACCCACCTGGGTCAGCAAATGGCGGCGCTCACAATTGTAGGCCAGATGTGTCACCTGCTACAGTTCCTGGGTCCAAACCTATTCATGAGCTGAAAAATAGAAATGATATTCAAAAGCTGAACTCCCCGAAAACAGAAAAACTGGGAAATAGAAAAAGAAAAGGAGAACACCGTGATGGACATCAAGGCCCTCCTTCCAAAGTTTCCAAAGCTAGCCACGAACTGTTACAAAATTCTTCTCCCCTTCCAACTAATGGGATTGGGGGAAGTCCTGAAAATTTCCCCAGCCCTCTTGATGTCAGTCTTCATACAGGGCCTGAAAGCAGCAGGACAGAACACAGTGAGAATGATAAACACAGTAAGATACCAGTCAATGCCGTCAAACCTCACACGAGTTCTCCCGGACTTGTAAAGCCTTCCAGCACTTCCTCACAACTAAAGACTACAGTGCTTCAGCACCATGAAAAGCCGGAAGAACCTGTAGGGCAGCACCAACCTAAGAGTCCCCGCTGTTCGTTTAGTCCTAGCAACCTAAGGCATGAGCCATTTGTCCGGCAGCATCCTACATATGCACCAAAGGGTTCTCTGCCTAGTCCATCTCAAAGGTCCCATTTCTTAGATGCTACCCAGGCTTCATCACCCTCTTCACGAGCACCATCACTGATGCAGCCCTCAACACCTCCGGTACCCACAAAAAGACCTGAGGCTTCCCATCAGCCTGGAGTAGAGGCTTCTCAGCACTGGCAGGAACACACGTCTTCTGAAAGTCATCAGCGGCATCTTGGGACCCTCCAGCACATGTCTCCTGGCTGCAAAGTGAGCTCGCCACCTGGGGAGCCCCTGATGCCACGGGTGGGGTTTTCTCCAGAGGCTTCCAAGATGGACAGTGATGACAATGCTGCTTCTGGGTCTGACAGTAAGAAGAAGAAGAGGTACAGATCTAGAGACTACACAGTGAACTTAGACGGACAGGTTCTAGAAGGAGGCGTCAAGCCTGTCAGGTTAAAAGAGAGAAAAATCACCTTTGATCCCATGACTGGACAAATTAAACCTCTAACACAAAAGGATTCTTTGCAGGTAGATATCCCTGCCCTTGCTGAACAGCACAGGACAGAACCGGACAAGCCGGAACAAAAAACCAACCTGCAGAGTCCTTTTGAACAAACGAACTGGAAAGAGTTGTCCAGAAATGAAATAATTCAGTCCTATTTAAACAGACAAAGTAGTTTGCTTTCCTCATCAGGCGTACAAACACCAGGAGCTCATTATTTCATGTCTGAATATTTAAAGCAGGAAGAAAGCACTAGAAGAGAAGCTAGAAAGACTCATGTTCTGGTGCCAAACAGTATATCCACAGACCTGCCTGGAGTTAGTAGAGAGATCACAAATGATGATCTCAACAGAATAAGGCAACTCCATTGGCCAGGGGTGAATGGTTGTTATGATACACAGGGTAATTGGTATGATTGGACGCAGTGCATATCTTTAGATCCACACGGTGATGATGGTAGATTGAACATCCTGCCTTATGTCTGCCTAGACTGAATATAAGGTTGCTAAAATGCTTTCACATCTGCAATTAGCAAACACAGCAGGGCAGACTCCATGCTGTTTAACATGGAGAGTGCACCTCTTGTCCTGGAAAACAGGCCTGGATGAGGGTCTTGAGGGGCTGATCCTTTGTAGCTCTTCTGTCTAAGTTCTTCTTTTGTGAAATGCTGCTACCAGTTTACTAACAAAAATAGCAAAGGAAGGGCGTACGAAGGACAAAGAATTGAGTTCAAAACTCTATAGCAAACCAGCTATAAAAAGTGTTAGTCCCCAAAAGGTTCAAATGATTTCCAGCACATGTGAATGCCGGAATCTTATCTACAGGCAGGTACAGAATACTTGTGGAAGAGTTACCTTAAAAGTACGCATCTATTTATTTGCATTGATTTTTTTTTTTAATTTGGCAGTGAGATGTCTGTGAGACAGTGTGCAACAGCTGTAGTTTTATTTGTATTTGCATCATCTCTCTGTTGAACGATTAGGTTATTTTAAGTCACATGGTGCAGAGATTTTTTTCAAACTGCAGCCATGCACTACTGCAGTTACCCAGTTTCCAACTCTACATTCCGTAGGCATCCACATATTTTAGTCTGGTTTCGGTTTAAATCCAGTCTCCAAGAAATGCTGCAAAAATTTAGTTTTTTAAAGCCCCCTCCCTTACCCTTGCCCAGTAGCCAAATAATTTTTGTCCTTTTTCCCTTCCTGCAAATTTCTAGAAAACTTAAGATTTTCTAGATTCCAAAAATGTAACTGCGGGTGCTACTAGTGTGTAACTGTCCTGTGAGGGAAGAGGGAGCCTGTTTTGTATGCTGGAAATATACTTGTTACCATTCCTTTAGATATTGTTTGCCTTACGGATATTCATCATAAACGCGATTTGCAAAAACAAAGAGCCTTAGTGAATGTACAGTGACTAGACTTCTGTGTTCTCCAGATGCAGAAGGGAGCAACTTTGCTATTTGGTCCTTTAAGTGGACACATTGTGATATAAATGTGGAAATAAAAAAAATTTGCACAAAAAAGTTGTCAATTATTAATAATTTTTCCTCCAACTGTTAAACATGGACTGGTCTTCTGCTATTGTACTCCATCTTCATCCTCCCCCATACTCCCAGTTTCTTCCTCACCCAAGGAAAGCAGAAAGAAGTGGACTTGTAAGAGGAATGGAAGGATGGGTTTTCATGAATATGACTCACAAAGAGGAGCACTTTATATATAATATCAAGACAAGTCCTGCAAAGTTAAATGATTCTTGTGTCTAGATTTAATATTTAAAATTTCAGTAACTTAGAAGTGTCAGTTTCTGCTTAGGAATGCTATATGAAGGCTACTACAGACAGCTCAGAGTATCTTAGTCAAGAAGAACAATTGGACAAGCTTTTTGTCACAAAAAAAGCATTTTCTTAGTAATCCAGTTAAGTTTCATTTGGAAAATTATTCCTCTATTGCAAACTGCAATGGAAATAATTAAGAAATTTAATTTTTAAAATTATGATGATTAAGCAAAGCACAGCATGGATATAAAACTATTTAGTTGACCTATTTGCCAACATTTGGGTTAATCCTGTTATTAATGCCTGACACTAACAAGTTCTTTGTTCTGCCATGCTACCTCTTGATTTACTTCAGGCAGCCTCACTCATTTATTTCCAACCATTTCTAACAGATTCTCCTGAAATTTCCTCCCACCTTGGAATTAGAGATTTGAGGTGAGGAAAAGGGAGATGAGAGAAATCAATAGATAATTTATTAGGTAACTACTTCATATCAGGTATTGCCAGGTGGTGGGGTTATAAAGACCAAAACGGAAACATGAGAATGTTCCCCAGATGCAGGAGTTATACAAATAAATAAATACAGTAGAGGGAAGAAAGGATAAAAGCAACTTGAAGTGTCTGGAAAATTTGGGGGAGGTGGTATTTGAGCCATCAAGGAAATGAAGAGCTCTACAAGGCTGTGGTTAGGAGGGAACCTCAATCCACACCTGGCCTGCAACTGGTACAAGGGTTTGGTGTTGGGGGTAGGACATATTGTGAGGAACAGGAATCAATTTGATTATACCACAGAGTGTGAAGGGATATAATAGATGATGAAGCTGAAAAGACCAGATGAAGCTGGGTGGTTGTAATGATATTTAAAAGCCAAATAGAGGAGTTTTCACTGTTTTTATTTAATAAGACTTCTACTTGGGCCAGATTTGCAGTTAAGGACAATTACTTTGGCAATTTTGTGGATATTGGATTGGAGTCTGTGACTGATAGACAACATTGCAATGGTCCAGAGAAGTGATGAGTGAGGACCTGAATTAAAAAGAGTGACTATGTGAACATCAACAAGGGTAGGAAGGGGAAGCTGGGTAGCTCAGTAGACTGAAAGCCAGGCCTAGAGATGGGAAGTTATAGGTTGAAACTGGCCTCAGACACTTCCCAGCTGTGTGATCCTAGGCAAGTCACAACCCCCAATGCCTAGCCCTTACCACTCTTCTGCCTTGGAACCAACACACAGTATTGGTTATAAGGTAGAACGTAAGGGTTTAAAAAAAAAAAAAGATGGGTGGGAGATGGGTCAGGTCTTTTGTGAAAAGAGAAATGACAAGTTTTTGCAGCTAGTTGGTATGTGGGAAAAGAGGAGAAGGACAAAAAGTAGAAACTGTAGGATTACATGAAATAAATGGAAAAAAAAAGAATTAACTCAAAAGTGGAGCAGATGGAAAGAAGAGAAGAAAATGTTCCTCCTACAGAATGTCATTATTTCCGAAGAAATACTTCAATATCTTATATATGAATGGTATCCAGTATTAATAAGAGAGATAGAAAAAAAGGATTAACATATCCCTGTTTTCCCTAAGAAAGCCACTACTTTTCCTAAGAAAGCCTTACTACCAATTGGCTTATTGCCTAGGATGGCATCAGTGTCGGTTGCTCTTGCTCACTTATTTACCAGAGATTTAACGAAACCCCATTTGTGTTATTCTGGCTGAATCATTTGTCAGAAAAATCTGAGGAGAAAAAAATTCACCAAACATCATCCATTCATAGAGGGGTGCTGTGGCAAGATTCCAGAGACACCACTAACTTAAGACCTTTGCTGGGCCCTGATTTCTTCATCCGTAAATTGGAGGAAACTTAAGGGAAAAGCTTTGTATATAGCAGTACTTTTAAGACCAATCAGTAAATCTTGGTGGCAGTGGGATTTCAGAAAAAAGCTTATATTCCAATCTCTTCTCCGCCAATCAAACTCTGTAATCAAATTGATGCCTTCTTAGTAAGGTGTAAGTATGCAGGGGGTAGGAGCAGGTTTTGTGCTTATTCCACAGTAATCTTTTCTGTAATGTGAGATTTAATTCTAATAGAACTGACAACTCTACCAGGAAGCCTTGCCAGATCCTTGTTTTTGAAGAAACTTGGGTTGTCAGGAACCCTGGATTAATCCTCTCTCTGTTGCTAACTTGTTTTGCATCTTGGGACAAGTCACATTTCCTTTTGAACCTCTATTGTATTACTGGCAAAGCAAAATTATTATAGCTGCTTTGATATTTTAAAATGTACTATATTTTGTGCTGAAACACTTTTCTATTAAACTTGATTTTTAATCTTAGATACTTTATGTAACACCTATTGTATGTACATTGAATTTTTGAGACAATGAATGTGACCACCTCTAAAATTTTTAAGGGGCCATAAAAGGATCTTTTAATTAATACATTAAATAATAATCTAATCCTCTAATTAGAATCCTACACATTACATCAGGCCTGGAAGAAAATATAGAGATAACCTAGCAGAATTTCATTTTACAAATGAAACCAAGGCCTAGAAAGGTAGTAATACCTTAAAATTTAAACAAATGATTGGTTGAATTGGGACTTAAATACAGGTCTCTGGTTAGAGCACCAGTGCTACTTTCATCAAACCAGATGTTATCTATTCAAAATCTTTGGCTTTACTAGGATGATACTATCTCTCAAAAGCAAATCTTCCTCTAAAGGATAAATTCTTACTGCAAAGTTTTGTTTTTTTAATGTACAAATACAATCAGAACTAGTTTCTGCTACTAATTTTTTTATAACTGGCTCAGTCCCTTAGCCACAGTCACCTTTAGATTCCCTGTCTCTAAAATGTGGATGCTGGAAAGCATATCATGGCATAGTGGAACACGGATTGGACTTGGAACCAGAAGAATTGGGTTTTGCTAATTTATCTTTTTAACAATGAATGTAGTTCTGTAGGCCTCACGTTCCTCATCTGTAAGGTGGCCTATAAATTCTTCCAGGGCAAATATTATAGGATTCTAGTACCTAAAGTAATTCACTGACCTGAAAACCTTCAGACTGTCAGCAGTCTCAAAATTTTCTAACAATAAAAAGTTCTCCAGATTTGCTCCTTGGTTCTACCAGAAGTACTTTCAGATGTCTGTTTTCAAGAAACAAGACAGCAAACTGAGGTAAGTTTGTGAAATAAATACTTAAATGTTAAATTATGGTAAAAGCTCACATTTATATAGGGTTTTTTTTTTAAATTTATAGCAGACTTTAAATACATTACAACATTCAATTTTTAACTTTTCAAGGTAGGGGCTCTTGTCTCCCATTTTACCAATAAGAAAACTGAGTCTGAAAGAAGTTAAATTACTTTCCTGAGCTCACATAGCTATCACCAGGCAAAACTTTAACTTGGGTATTCTTATCTTCAAAGGTTTTTAATTTACAGAAGCCACTTGATCTGGGAGAGGCCTCAGACCACTGAATGTGAAGCTAGAAGGAATTTAAGGATTATTTGGTTCAAACCAAATTTTTCATTTTGCAGATGAGGAAACTGAAAGAGCAGTTCAGATGACATGGCCAAGGTTAAAAAATTAGCCGAGTCTGGATTAAAACCTTTAGACAAAATAATGCTTTTCTGGCATGGATTTAGGTGAACCATCTTAGCATGTTTCAGAAATATAATCTAAAGAATAGAAACTGCATTTCTGAAAGTACTCATTTTGATTTTTTTACATCCCATACTTTTGCTTCAGGGATGACTTGTAATGTTTTAGTTTAAACTGTATCCAAGTGGCAAGTCTCACTAGATCCTTCTGCAAAGTTCCCTGGCTCCCATTTAGGAATATTGGGTTCTTTGTCTACTCTTCACTACATACATGCTGGCTCCTCAGATGGGGTTCCAGATTAGACGACTTCTAATGTAGTCCATGTACCACCCTAACTTTTTGATAGGATGACAAAGCTATGCTCTTCCTTTAGACAGTTGGGGAAGGAGAGCAGTAAAAGTGGCACACACAGTAACATGAGTTAGGATAACTACATGGAGTGGGGCTTTACCAATTTTTTGGCAATGGGTGGCTTCCTTTACTCCATCTGCCTCAGTTTATCATTTTGTGGAAAACGACATCTTTATTTTGTTTCAATGTGAAGATGGACCTAGATTAGATATTGAAGGGCTCCCTCAATAAGCTTACTTCCATTAACATAACAATGGTCCTGGGTGGCATAGGTAGTGCAATCTGGAGCCTTTTTTAAACTGAACAAACTGAGCAATTAAATCACCTGGCCAATATGAAATGCAACTAGAAAGTCTCTTAGAAATCTAGTGCCCTGAACTTGGTAGGCACTGTTTATTGAATGAAACCTAGCCTACCTTTATAATATCCCATTTTGATTAGGAGAAAACCCAGAATGAAATAAATTAGTTGAGAATATTTAAACCCAGCTCTGCTGACCTGTGCTTCAGTGTTCTTTATTTACACGACAGCCACCGAAATTGGCAAGTTTTCAGTCATCTTCCCCCTCAGGTGGGGTAAACTTTTGTCCTGTCTTCAAGAGATATGGCCTTTGATATGTCCCATTTCTTTGCACTCACTGCTACCATCTTATTTCAGGCCCATATCATGTCTCTCTGAATCACTGCTGTAAGCTAATTATTCTATTCTCAACTGCAATACCTTCTAACTTTTTTTCTCTTTAAAATCTCGAACTTTCATCAAAGCAAAATTCCAGTTTCACCTCCATAAACCCATTTCTGACTCTCCATCCCACTGTCACCTCCCTACAGTTTTCCCCTCCAATTTATCAGGTTGACTTTTTTATTTGGATCCTCAGTGCTGGACATAATAGATTCTTACTATTATGTCTTCACACCGGTCAAAGTGAGTCTTGGTCTAAAGACTCCACTCACTCACTATGCCTTTATTCTCTTCATTTAAGGAAACAACATCAAGAGAACATGCAAGAACACTGGATTTGGAGTCACAACAACTTTTGAGTACAAAATTCTTCTGTCACTACCTGCAAGACCCTGGAGAATTAAGTTTGACTATCTGGGGAAGAGAGATCAATATTTTCATCCGTAAAAGTAAAGTTTCACTAGATCTCTGCTCTGGATTCCGCACGAATCTTGATGTTGGTCAGTGTTGCATAACCCTGATTAAGGCTCTTGCTTAGGACAACCTAGGTGACCGAGTGGGTAGAATGACTGGTCTGGATTCAGAAGATCTAAATGCAAATCTGGCCTCAGATACTGCGTAACGTTGGACAAATCACAACCTTCCTGCCTCGGTTTCCTCAATTGTAAAATGAGGATTAACAGCACCTACCTTGCAGGGTTGTTGTGAGGATCAAATAATTGTAAATCACTTAGCACAGTGCCTGGCACCTAGTAGGCGTCGCCAGAAGGATAGCTATCATTATTATCAGACAAGGTTAAAAAACCTGCCCAAAGGTCATACGGGTGCTTCGTGGCACAGGCGGTGCTACATCGGATAATTGTTCCGACGATCGGCAGGCTCCCCAAGCTCTTGTCCTCCGCTTCCCGGTAGTCTTAGCTCCTTGGAGACCTCCCTCCCGCTTGTCCTGCACCCTTCCCAGGGCAGGGCCTCCCTGAAGAAATCCCAACACACGTTTCTCACAACTAGGCAAAGGGAAACAACCACAACATGAAGGAAAAAGCTGCCACTCCACTTCCAAAGCTGGCTTCCGACGCGGCCGGAAGTGACAGGATCGACTGTTCCCCTCCCGGAGGCAGCCCACGTCAATGTTTCAACGTGAGTCGGCTGTTGATGACGTAATCGCGGCTCCGGCCTATGAGGCTACGGCAACGTCAGGAGGCGGGGCAGCGTGGGCTCGGCGCGCGTCCCCGGGTCGGCCCCGCCCCGCCCCCGGCCGGCGCGCGGGGTCCCGAGCCGGCCCCGGAGCTGCAGGATGGCGGCGGCGTCTGCTGTCTCGGTGACGGCTTCGGCGGCGGGTGGCGGGTCGGTTGGCGGCGCGCGGGGTGCCGGGGCTGGGGCGCGGGAGGGCGCGCGGGTGGCGGCACTGTGCCTGCTGTGGTACGCGCTGAGCGCGGGCGGGAACGTGGTGAACAAGATCATCCTGAGCGGCTTCCCCTTCCCCGTGACCGTGTCGCTCTGCCACATCCTGGCGCTGTGCGCGGGGCTCCCTCCTCTGCTGCGGGCCTGGCGCATTCCGCCCGCGCGCGGCCCGGGGCCCGGCTCCGGCCCCAGTGGGGTCGCAGGCGCGGACCCACTGCCGCCCCGCTTTTACCCGCGATACGTGCTCCCACTCGCCTTCGGCAAGTATTTCGCTTCGGTGTCGGCTCATTTTAGCATCTGGAAGGTGCCCGTGTCCTACGCGCACACCGGTGAGGCCCGGGGGGAGACCAGAGCGGGCCCTGGAGGATCCATAACCCAGGGGGAGTCAGAGCCTTAGGAATGTGTCAGGACTAGGGGAAGGGCCTCTGAGCCTGGCTGGTGGGGGGTGGGGTGGCTGAGAGAAGACCAGAGACCAAGATAGACCCTGCAGCTAAGGAAGACACACTTTAAGTCAGGGAACAACCCCGGGAGATCTCTAGGACTGAGGATCCCAAAGACTGGGGAACTAAAGGGGATGACCCAACACAGCGAATTTGGGGGGAGGGGTAGATCACAAAACGAGGGGCAGACCTGGGTCTGAGGAAGCAGGGGATCTGAAGACTGAAGAGCTAAGGGGGAGGGGGAAACCCCCAGAAACTGAGGGGATAAAAGGGACACCCAGAAACTGGAGAGGGAATCAGCAGGGACCGAAGCATCCTCAGGCTCATGAGAAAGAAGGGAGTGGAAGGTTGAGGGGGAATCCAATCCTGAGGATAGATGAGATTGAGAGGTATAGGAAATTCTGGAGAGATGAAGGTAGGAAACAGGTTGAGGATTGAAATGAGAATATAATATAAACAGTGAGGGCAGGGACAGTTTCATTTTTGTTTTTGTAGTCTTGGTTCTAGTCCAGGTAGTAGCTAATTCCCTGAAAAATTGGGTTGAATTTTAGGGGGTTTCTTTGGCCTGGGTGGGGAACTGAGAACAGGCCTGGAACTTCAAAGTCTAGAAGCAACAGGCAAAAGAGCTTTTAGAATGCCTTATACTTGTAGGACAGTATAGGGAGAGTGACTAATCGGAGGGCTTAGGAACTTAGAAAATAGGGAAGGGGGCTGGTAGTTAGTAGAGTATGGAACAGGGAATCAGTGGGGTTGCAGGTAATTGTGATGGGCTGAGTTGACTTGGAATAGAAGAGGCTGATTGGGGCTTCAGATAGAGGACTCTAGGACAGACAAGATAGGGCAAGGTGCTTGAACAGTGGGGGAAATCTGCTGATGGGATGATTGGTTAGGATGGAGGCCCCAAAAGGTATGTGAAAAGGGGGACCTGCCCAAGAGTTCCTCCAATACATCAACTGTGTATTTTTTAAAACACCTAAGCTCACCTCATCCCCCATCCTCCAAACTCCTTCCATTGTAGTGAAGGCAACCATGCCAATCTGGGTGGTGCTGCTGTCCCGGATCATCATGAAGGAGAAGCAGAGCACCAAGGTAAAATGGACAGTTATTGGACACTCAGACATCGCTGCATGGGGCAGCCCAAGCAGCTTTAGCCTACAGCCAGTGGGAATGATGTTTCCTCATGAACTTGTGTGACTTTTTGAAAGTTACTTCCCCACCCTGGGTCTGTTTCCTTCTGTTGAGGGAGGGTCATTTGATAGACAAGATGGTTTCCAGGGTCCTTCCAGCTCTGTCTTCTCAATTGCTGAATAGGAACTGCACTGCCGGAACTTGGCTCTGAGCCTTCCTACACACCCTTTTCCCCTCCCTTAAGCAAGGCAGTTTACAATTGGTTACGTAGGTGAGAGAGCCAAACAGGTAATTTCAGGGAACTAGGAATGATTTCCAAGTCTGTTGGAAATGTAGGTTTCTGCTTTGAGTAAAATCCAGGAACTTTTAAAAGTCAAAACAGCACCTAGATTGTTGTCTTTTTAATCTCGAGTCCTCATGAAATAACATTTGCACTAAACAGTAATGCCACAAGCACATAGCTATACAAAATTTTTTCTGGCCTGGTCAACAGTGCTATTTAAAGAGCTAAAGTACTATTCCTTGTAGACTCTGTTTTGGTGTTCTTCAGATGCCCTCACATTCTCATCTGAAAGTTAAACTAGCTTCTCCAGATGGAAGATTTGCAGTGGTGGGATTGACAGATTGTAAGAAGGTTTTTAAAAACAGTAGTTGGTAACCTATATATTTTGTTTAGCCCACAGTCAATCAGTGTTCTAGATCCTAGCTCATTTCATAGAAAATTAGGTTGCCTTTTGTTTGATTCCTTATATATCTTTACTCAAAACTTCAGACTCTTTGTAAGACTATTTCACTCCTCCTTGAAGGCAAAGACTGTCTTTTGCCTTTTTTTGTCTCTTCTGTGCCTGGCACACAGGAGGCACTTCATAAATGTTCATTAATTGATCAGCTGCTTCTTTCAACCATAAGGCCTCAATACTCAATATTACACAAATTAATAGATTGCTGGTGTTGTGAGTGAGGTCACCAAATTTCATGTTCTCAGGATAGGAAGGATCCTGCCAGGCCATCTAGTTTAATTGGAAACTTACTGGGAATCCCATTTGTGATGTGTGCAAATCCTCATCTGGCTTCTGTAGGAAGACTTGCTTTATGGGGTTATTAGCCTGCTACCTCTACTCATTCCACTTAGGGAGAATTCTAGGGAATCTGGTCTGGACCAGATCAGAGAAGTGACTTGCCCAGGATCACATAGCTGGTTAAATGGATCCCTATACTTCTAGCTTAGTGTTATTCACTGTACATTATAACCTAATGTACTGGACCTTGTGCCCAGATAAGTTTAAACTTCCTTGCAGAGGAGGGAAAGAGTCTATATTTCACCAGAGAATTCAGGGAACCTGCTTCTTTGTTCTCTTTCCTAAAAGCCCTGGGTTAGAAGATCCTTCTAAGTAAAGAGGGCTAAATAAATATCTACCATGTAAAACATCAGCAGCCTCGCCCACCATGAATCTACATTCTCAGGAAAAGTTCCAAAGTTCCCAATGTTGTAGGAAAACCCTATTTCTATATAAGTTTAAGGTGACTCTACGTGTGATTGCTTCAGTGAACTGCTTTACTTACTAGAGAGAAGCAGCTTTTGGATAGTTAAATGGTACAGTAGATAGAGCACTGGGCTTATAATTAGGAAGATGTCATCTTCAAATCCAGTTTCATAAACTTTTTAACTGTGTGACCCTGGGCACTTAACTGCCATTTGCATCAGTCTCCTCATCTGTAAGATGGAGTTAAAAATATCACCTACTTCATGGTTATTTTGTAAGGTGCCTAACAGATTGTAAGCACTTAATAAATGTTATTATCATGATAAATAGGCATTCATGAATTGTTCCTGAAATTATATGACAAGAGTTGAATATGATATCTAGACTAGTTACTAATCTAGGGTGTGAGAGTTTATCAGTCCCTCTCAAGAAAAAGAACCTTTCCTGAAAAGGGACTTTAAAATCTTGGAACATTAGACTTTTTTTAGTCTTTACTTTCTGTTTTAGTAACAAGTCTTAAAACAGAAGAGCAAGGATTAGGCAAAAGGAGATAAGTAATACCAGCTAGGAAGTATCTGAGGACAGATCTGAACCCAGATCCTCCTGACTCCAGGTCTGGCACTCTATCCACTATGCCACCTAGCTTCCAAAGCTGAAGGGGGGGGGGGGGGGGGGCTGTGGGCCATATTAGAAGACTTTTCTTTGGAGTATGCACTGTTACAGGTCATAAGTCAGTGATAGCAGCATGCCCATGATGACAGCACATATACTGAAGTTCCTTCTTCATTCTTCCTCTTCCAGGTATATTTATCCTTGATCCCCATCATCAGTGGTGTCTTGTTAGCCACAGTCACTGAGTTGTCCTTTGACATGTGGGGACTCATCAGTGCTCTGGCAGCTACCCTCTGCTTTTCCTTACAGAACATATTTTCCAAAAAGGTCAGTCACTGACACAGTGGTGGGTTTCCTAAGGATGTTCCCATCAGCAATCTTACTGATTTGGGTTTTTTGTTTTTGTTTTTGGCTGGGGGCAGAGGAGGGAGATGAGTAGCTTCATATAGTAGAAAGGGCGAAGGGCAGTGGACAGGATGAGGAGGTTTGTCTCATTCTGACTGTGTTTATGCATAAATTAGTACACCTCTGAACCTCAGCTTTTTAACTTATTAAAAGATGATGATTGTTTCATGACCTACTTCCTATGGCTCTTATCAAGATCAAATAAAATAGTGTATGAAAAACATCTTCTAAATTGTAAAGAGCTCTATTAATGTAAGTTTCTGTTACTTAATATTGTTGATAATATTCAAAATGATAAACCTTTAAATTCAGCAAACATTAAGCTGTATTCTGGTACTGGAGGAGGTTACTGTCCCTGTTCCCCCTTCAACACCCCCAGCCCCCTAACCCCCAAAAGAGAGAAACATAACATCTGTGCATAAATAGCTTAGAGTCCTCAAAACAAGTATTTTTATCCTTTGGCCAAAAGTCTTATTATCTATTAAGCTGAGTTAATTTAAAGAGGCAGGTTTGTTTGTTTCTTTAATTTAAAAACCCTTACCTTCTGCCTTAGAATCATATTTAAGTATCAGTTCCAAAGCAGAAGATCAGTAAGAGCTAGCAATGGAGGTTAAGCGACTTGCCCAGAGTAACACAGCTAGGCAGTGTCAGGTCAAATTGAACCCAGGGCCTCCCATCTCCAGGCTTGGCTCTAACCGCTGGGTCATCTCACTGCCCCAAAGAGGTAGTATTTTAAAATGGAAAGATTCCAATACTTAACAGTAGAAAACTGGGCTAGAGGGCATCCCTGACACTTAGGTTGTTGTGTGTCCTTGAGCAAGTCTATCAAAGTATGAGCTTTCCTATCCTCCAAATTGAAAACATATATTGCAAAGTCAAATGTGTTGTGACATCTAAAATGCTATGAAGTGGAGTTATTAAACTTTTTGTGTTATGGATGGATGGATGGACCTCTTTGGCAATCAGTCAGAGCCTCCAGACATTTTCTTATAATAGTTTTTAAATATGTGAAATAAAATATATAGGAAGCCAATTATATTGAAGCATAATTATCAGAATATATATATTTTAAAAATTAAATTCACTTTTCACATCACATGATACTTTATAGATTTCTTAATTGTCTTATTAAAGAGATATCATGGAATTGTGCTTAAAGTGTTGGAAATAGGATCAGAAAGGCCTTTTTAAAAATCCTGTCTTGGATACATGCCAGCTTTGTAACTTTGATCAAATCTCTTTTAACTCTTAGTCTCATTTTTCTCCTCTATAAAATGGAATTATTATTAACTGAGGTAATCACCTTGTAGGGTTGTTTCTATATATTTTTAAAAGAACTCTTCAAACTTTATAATACTTTAAAAAGGAGGGGGCAGCTGGGCAGCTCAGTGGATTGAGAGCCAGGCCTAGAGACAGGAGAACCTAGATTCAAATCTGGCCTCAGATACTTCCCAGTCGTGTGACCCTGGGCAAGTCACTTAACCCTCATTGCCTAGGCCTTACCACTTTTCTGCGTTGGAACCAATACACAGTATTGATACCAAGAAAGAAAGTATGGGTCTAAAATTAAAATAAATAAATAAATAAAAATAATGCTTTAAAAAGGAGTAGCTAGGTGGCTCAGTGGATAGAGAGCCATATCTGGAGATGGGAGGTCCAGTGTTTAACTCTGACCTCAAACACTTCCTCGCTTTGTGACCCTGGGCAAGTCACTTAAACCTCAATTGCCTAGCCTTTGATTGCTCTTCTGCCTTGGAACTGATACTTATGTATTATTTCTAAGGCAGAAGGTAAAAGTTTTTAATTAAAAAAAAAACCTATAAATATATAGATGTGTGTTCTCTTTTATACTTTAAGCATTTAATAAATGTTTGTTGGATGGATAGATAGATGTGTGGATGTGTGATGGATAGTGTGATATGGCAGCTAAAAAAGTTAATGTAATCTGGGACTTCATTTAAATAATTAAAAAATTCCTAATGAGAGAGGTATTGAACCTACTCTCATCTTCTCAAATCAGACACTTTGTGGGCTTTGGGTTTAGAGACCTCATGAAAAATAGGATTGACAAATTTTAGTACAGCCACATTGGTAAAGGGCACTGAAGATCTCACTACACAAGGATTAATTGAAGGAAATGGAGGTGTTTAATATAGATTTGTTATCTGCTTTTTAAGTACTTTAATGACTGAAGAATTGGATTTGTTCTTCTTGACAGAACTGGCAGTAGGAAGTGGAAGAGAAATAGATGTAGGTTTACTCAGAGCTACCTAGAATTGGGGTGGCTGTGGTGGATGGTGTATTCTCCATTCTTTGAAGTCTGCCAATTGAGCCTGCATGACTACTTGGGTATAAATTAAAGAGGATTCCTGTTCAGGGACATACTAGAGTAATTTTGAGATTCCCTCCCATTCAGTTTTGTCATCCTGTGAATTTAAAAATTTTTATTTTGTAAAAGTTTAGCCAGTTAGTTAAAGAGTTTTTTGTATTTTCAGGTGCTGAGAGATTCACGGATCCATCATCTTCGGTTGTTGAACATACTTGGATGTCATGCTGTCTTTTTTATGATTCCAACATGGGTTCTGGTTGACCTTTCTTCTTTCTTAGTAGAGAATGACCTGGTAAGTTGGCCAAAGCAAAGAATCTGTTTTCCTTACTAGAGCCAAAGTAAATTCTTTGTTTTTGCACTATCATTTTTATTGAACTTTCCAAAGTTTTTTGCATTTGATAAGTTAACACAGGGTTCTTTGTTATGCCTTACATTTTTGAACCATTGAGAAGGAAATCTGTTTCTGTTCTTCCCATGCTGTATGTTTGATTGCACTTACTGATAATACTGTTTTTCATTCAGTAGAAGAAGCCAAGAAAGGAGTGGCCCTGCAGCCACTACCTTCCACATGATATAGTTGGCCTTTCTGGGAATCTACCTTCATCCTGATAAATCTTCATTTTAGCTTCTTTGTGTTATCCCTTTGTGTTTTCTTTTGTTGACTTCATCATCATCATCCCTATTTAGTCCTCCAGTGAAAAAAGTAATGGAAGGTTGGAGATCTCTTACCATTTTCTTGCTCTTTTAAACTCTTGTCTTTCATCTTAGAATCAGTACTTAAGGATCAGTTCCAAGGCAGAAGAATGCTAAGGGCTAGGCAATGGGGGTTAAGTGACTTGCCCCAGGTCACACAGCTAGGAAATGTCTGTAACCAGTAACTTCTTTCTCAAAGCCTGGCTCTCTATTCAGTGAGCCACTTAGCTGCCTCTTACCATCTTCAGACCCAGCTTCCAGGAAAGACTTTCTAAACTAAAACATACATTGATTTTAGCAACTGAATTTCTTTTCATTCTGCTTCTACCCTTTTTTTTTTGTCAGAAGTTCCCTCTTCATTTCTCTCAATTTTATTTTCAAACCTTGTGACTTTCTCTGTTTTTCTTCTTTTTTTTCCTCCAACACTTTTCTTTCTAGCCAATCAGACTATGATTCAAAAAACGTTTTTGATTTTTATCAGGTATGCTTTATCTGTTGTAGTGCTATTGAATGTTGGAACTCTAAGAGACCTTAGGGACTATTTTCGTCCCATTTTACAGATGAGAAAATGAATTTGCCCCATGTTTCCTAGAATGTTTGTAGCAAAACCTGTGTTTGAACCATGATCTCCAAGTTTCCTATCTAAATATGCCATGATAACTTGCTTGAGATATGGTGACAAAAGTAGTAGAGGCTTTGCAACTTCTCTTGAATCACGTCTTCACCATGACTATTACTTGGTACAATATTGATACTAAACGTGACAACAGGTGATGCCTGGTGCTTTAAAGTTTGCAAAGCGCTCTTTAATTATCTCTTGTGAGCCTTAAAATAATCCTTTGACATAATTTTTGCAAATATTAGCCCTCATTTTACTGATGAAGAAACTGAGGCTCAGGTTAAATAATATAATTGTGGTCACATAGCAGGTTTCAGTGGCAGGATTTGAACTAAATTTTCCTGATCCTATGCCATATTCTTCTTCTTTGGTTTTAAATAAATATACCCATATTGACCTGTAAATTGAAAAGTGTATTCCAAAGCCAAATAAAATAGTGGTTTTTCTGTGGTTTAGAATTTTCTTAGTCATCTGTACTCTCAGTGCTAACACAGTATCCAGTGCTTACCAAGTATTCAGTGACCACTTGAAGATTATTTATGGATATTCAGGACTTGAAAATGTTCTCTTTTACAGGTACATGCAAAATCAAGGCCATTTTAAAAATAAGGAAATAGAGATTCTGCGTATTAATAGATACTTTGGTATTACATACATGCTTGCTTATCTGGCTTTGTCCCATTTTGAAATTCTTTATCTTTTGGCCTTTCTTTTGTGATTGAGAACATCATAGAAGAGGACTTGCTGTTTATTATTGTTGCTTGAGTTTGAATGGATTTGTTAATAGGTTAGTAGGAAAATGCTTCTGTCTGTAGAGTTGTTTTTGGCATCTTAAGAATGTCTTACATAGTTGTTAACAGTTGAAGACAGCTATAGCATAGTGGAACATAGTAGACTTGGAATTAGGAGGCCCAAGTTCTCAACTGAGGTTTGCCAGCAACTAGATTTGTGACTGTGTGGTAGGTAGTTTGTCCTCTCTCTTGACATTAGTTTCCTTATTTTTTAATGAAGGAATTAGTATTGTATCTAGGGTCCTTTCTAACTCTTAGGCTGTGAACCTACTATGTTCATTTAGGAGGCTATGTAAAGAAGAGCTGAGTTTCATTGTTACCCTGGGCACATCACATAGCCTCTCTGAAGCTCAATTTCCTTATCTTTAAAAATGAAGATAATATTATGTAGCTCAGGCTTGTTTTGAAGATTAAATGAGATAATCTGGATAAATTACTTTGTAAACCTCAAGGCAATATACAAATGTTATCATTCAGTTTTCAGTACCTCATTTTAGAAAAGACTTTGATAAGGAATACTACATTAACAAGAAAGTCTTATAGAAGACCAGTTGTGAGATATTCTGCTTGTGGAAGAGTAGATTTAAGAGGACATGATAGTCCTTTTCAAGTATTTGAAGAAAACAAAAGTTGCAAAGAAGAAAATTTAGATTTGGAAAAATTGCTTTTTAAACCAATCCTCTAAAATTTAAACAAAGGATTAGGTATAGATCTTCATCTGATTGCAGGAATACCCAAGCTTCTTTTTCGCCCCAATACAATCCTAAGTGTAAACCAAAAATATAAAAGGAAAATATAAAAGGGAAATCCCTGAGATCAGGAATGTATGAATTCAAGTAATATATAAGTGAAATAGATTGCTTTGGAGGAGCTTGGATGATAACTTTTCAGTGTTGTTACAGAAAACATTCTCTGTAAATATTGACTTTAAAGTTCTTTCCTATTCAGATTCTGGTCATGAATATAGTAGGAAGAAGATCCACCACAAGGCATTTTAGATTATCCTGATGGATATTAATATAGTGACATACATTTTTACAATTTCTCCTCCATAACTTAAATTTGAAATCCATAGATTCCAGTCTCAATTCAGGAACAGATGTTGAAAAGGGATCTTATAGGATATTGGCCCCTTAAAGTTTTCTTTGGCTCATCCACTAGGACTCAATCTCTATCTGCTCATATGTTCACATAATTAAGATTCTGTTCCAAAGCAATTGGCATGATTATGGGTTTGTTGTTTTCTTTTCTTCCTGTCCTGTCCAGAATTTTGCTAAGTAACCAGTGAGAGAAGTGAAAGAATGAAAACTTATATATATATGACAAGCAGGATATTGCAGAGTCAAGAACACTAGATAGAAGAACTTGTCAGAAGACATTTGTTTGAGCCCGAAGTCTGCCATTTATCCTTGCATAAATTATTTTTCCTCTATTTTCCTCATTGTAAAATAGATTAATAGTATTCATACCTTCTAATCACAGGATAGTTATATGAATTGAATGAGGTCTTTGAAAGATATTTATCACCTTAATGAATTCTATTTAAGTGGTTGAAGTTTCCAGATATTATAGCACCTGCTCTCTAAGTGTAATAATTTTTGTTTTTCCACTGTGGAGTTAACTTGTGATTTTGAAGTAACACCGTATTGTGGATTTTTTATTTCCCTTTCTGTAGAATTCGATTTCCCAGTGGCCCTGGACTTTAATGCTGCTAATAGTCAGCGGATTTTGTAACTTTGCACAGAATGTCATTGCTTTTAGTATTCTTAATTTGATCAGCCCATTGAGTTATTCTGTTGCAAATGCCACAAAAAGGATCATGGTTATCACAGTATCCCTCATAATGCTACGCAACCCAGTTACCAGCACTAATGTTCTGGGCATGATGACAGCTATCTTAGGCGTCTTCTTGTATAATAAGGTAAGTGCCTCTGGTGTGGATCCAGCTCAGGTTAGTCTTTCATTAACATCAGTGTTTAGTAATTGTCTTTTAAGTTCCTATGAAAAATAGGTGTAAGAATTTGGGGTTGGCATACACTTCTTCAACAGGTGCCTTGGTTGGAGGAGTTAAGTCTGAAAAATTGAGAATACTTCCTTCTCTGTAGCTGTTCATCTATGTTTGAATTGTCTGATATGAGTGTATAAGGAGATCTTGTTCTGTAGCCCTCTCTCTCCTTTGGAAAAAATGGCCAAATTGTTTCTACCCATAGCATTCAAATATTTCCTAAAAAGTTAAGAATTAAAAGTCTTAAGATCCCTTTCCATTTTGGCACTTACTCAAAGCATAAATTAATATCCAGCTTTTGTTTTAACACTTCCAATGACAGAAAATCCAGGACCCAACAAAGAGGACCAATTTTCTGGCAGTTGGCTTTGTTAGGAAGCACTTCCTTATTTTGGCCCCAAGTCTGGCCCTCTACATTTCACCTTTTTTTGTGTGTGTGGTTTTGCCCCTGATGCCATAATGACCGTTTTTTTGTTTTGTTTTGTTTTGTTTTGTGGGGTAGTAGAGAAGTTTGGACCTTTGATTTTGTTGATATAGAGAAAGCCCAGTGAGTACTTCCTCAACCAATACAGAGGTGCAACTTACTCAAACATAGAGAATTGTCTGAGGCACTTAAAATTAAATAACTGCCTGAGATCATGTAGCCAAAATGTATTACAAGCCAGACTTAATCTAAGTCTTCCTAACTCTGAGGCTTACTTCTAGCTCCATCCCTGAAAGGAATTTAATTATTCCAATATGTGACAATGCTTGAAATATTTAAAGACAGTGATCATGTTCCTTAATCTCTTCTTTAAGCTAAACATTGCCATTTCCTTAATTAAACCTCTCAGTCTTCTTTTTCCAACCTAAATTCCATTAGTGGTCCTTCTTTAAATAGGCACAAAAAAATAAACATATTGTTTATTATATGTTTGACCAATAATTGGGAGTATAAAGCCGGAAAAGAAAGACAAACTGGTGGATATTTGTTGGAAATAGGAGTTTATCCTTAGCTTCTTAATGTTTATAAATTGTTTCAGTATCTTCCTTTCTCTAAAACTACTAATTTGCTTGAATCTCTGAAAAACTAAGCTTGTGGATTTAGCAGTAGGCAGGCATCATGTGAAAAAATGCTGAATGTTTCATCTAACTTTTTAATGTTCAGACCAAGTATGATGCAAATCAAGAGGCCAAGAAGCATCTTCTTCCCGTAGTGACCGGAGACCTCGGAAATCCTGATCACCATAGGAACCCACCGGAGAAATCTCAGAATGGAATCGTTTTCCCTCAGCATGGGGACTATCACTATGGCCGAACCAGCATCTTTACAGACCATTTTCAGTACAACAGGCAAAACTATCCAAACACATACAATTTAAATCACTATGATGTATAGAATTTAGAAGACAGGTAGAGACTGTTAAGAGATTACTTTTCCCCCAAGCAGTATCAGAAACTTCTGACACACCAGTGAATTCAGAATCATAGAATGTACTTCTCCTGCAGATGGGAAGGTGCATGATTGTCAGTGACCCAAGTGTTATCTTCTGCTAAACACATTCTTATGCATGGAGCACCTTCCATAGGGATCCAGGAGCAGGGAGTACACCTGCAATACAAGAGTTTTGGGTTCTGATGAAAAGTAAACTTTCAAACTCCAGGAGAGGGATTTATGCTTGCTGTATTGTCTTGGAGTTTGTTACCTGAGGATTGTGTTGATAGGAAAATTGTGGCCAGTATTACTTTTCTGTGCTTAATTTTCTGAAGCCATGTGTTTCAAAGTTAACATCTTTGCTTTCTAAATGAAGTTACTTGAGATCCTTTTTGAAAAATTTAAATTACTCTGTATACTCTTCATGGGTTGGCATTTGGCTATTTGTTCGTGGTATCATGGGCAAGGATTGTGCTTGAGTCTCTAGAAACCAAAGTTTGAATTGCACTACTTGAACATATCTAGGTCACAATTACATGTGTGGTAAATGGGTGTGGTTGGTAGAAATTTGTGACTCCATTTCAGTGGTTTCTATAGACTGTCAAAAAGGAGGGATTTTTATTTAATCAAAAATGGGCCAGTGCTAAAACAATTTTCTTAATGGCTATGAATAATATCTCTTCAAATACAAGGAAAAGCCGAGTGGTTTACCAAGACATTGTGACAATCCATTTGTTATCTTTGATAAATGTAAAAACACGAAAATCAATGGACTGGACTTTCCATCCTGACTAGCATTTGTTTCCGTTGCTGGGCATGTTCAGCCTGATTCTTTGACCTGAAATTCCGAAGTTGCACTGACTCCCATCCATCAATAAAAGGAAGTTTATCTCTTCTTCCATAGTAGGAGAGAGCAGAATATTTTTTTCTCATTGATGGCTTTAAGTGGTAGCAGCAAGGGGGGAGTATCTTTGCAGGTCTTCCCTAATTAATGAAAGGCACATTAAGAAATAATAATTGGTGCTTTAAACAACTTTTTCCCCAGGATTTGTCATTTCCCTGCAGTTGAATTGTGCAAAGATTTGGCAGATAGATGCTGCCAAATGAAGCTTTGTTTTTATAGGAAGGATTTTGCACTTTCTACAGATGATTTTGTAAATGTGTGTCTGTAACCTGGGCCCTCTGACTCCTTCTTAAGTCTAAAGCCCTTTGCTTTCAAGTGTTTCATAACAAGGATCTATTGGTAATAAATATTTGCCGGATACATTTCTTTATATAGTGGGAAAGAGTCACTTTGCAGCTTTGTGTCTGAGTACTGTAATCAGGGAAAAATAGAAAGGAATCAAGAATACTCTGCAAGTTTGTTTTACTCTTTCCTAATAGAAATGATCAAAGTGTGTTGAATGTTTCTAATTGTATTATTCAGAATCATGTCTCCCTAATGGGATGGAAGGTTGAAATTAAACTTTGGTTTTTTAAAACATACAAGTGAAGAAAACATTTTGACCAGGATTAAGAACTTAGACTTTAGGTTCTGGGTAATGAAAATAACAGTAGAGCCCCAATTTAAAGCAGCTGGCTCTTCATGGATTTGGCTCTAATATAGATATGTCTGTTTTGTCTTACTCTTTTCAACTTCCTAATAATTATTGCAATTTGAAAAAGGCTGCTAGAATGGGATTAGCCCAGGTGGTCAGCATTAATCCTGTCCTATGCCACTGGCCGTCTACAGGAGTAATGTTCTTAGTGATAAACTCTTAGCTCAAACTTTGGCTTCCTTGTGAAATACCCATTGGGTCCTTCAGTGGATCCTCATTGATTAGTAATGCTATAGATTAGAAGTGTCACACATTCAGCCGAAAGCAGTCTTGAGTGCACCCAATCCAGATTGAAATATAATTGGGAAATATTTAACAAAATAAATAAAAATGCATTAAAGCATATAATACATCTTAAAACTATGTCAATATGTGGCCCACAGGGATCCTTATGTATATGGATAAGTGGCTCCATTTTCCTTGAGTTTGACATCCCTGCTGTAGATGACAATTCATCTAGACCTTTCTGTCCGCTGCCATTCGTCACCATTAACAGGATTTACCTAATGTCCTGATGACCTTCCTTCCTTCCTTCCTATAGATAGTGAGGTATTTCATAGAAACCAGGGCAGCATTTGAGTTGTTCATCTTTTATTCTTCCTTTTTGGTACATGCTCAGCCATACCACCTTTTCTGCTAATACTTGGGATAGAATGAGGTCTTTTCTTTATAGAGGGAGAGACACTGGCAACAGTCACCTCATTGACACAATAGACATACATATTAAGAAATTTAATTTTTCCTTCTTGCTTCTGTTATACTAATGAAATAACGCAATCAACTTCTTGTGTATTCTTTTGCATGAAAATGAGCCAGTATTGTATCCTACATTTGAATCCAATTTTTAGGACTCTAGTTTTTTATAGTAAGTATGGTAGATCACAAATAAAATCTGTCAAAAGAGTTGTAAGGTCCCAGCACTGCTTACAATCCTCCCTGTCCAGGATGGACTTTTATATGCTGCAATTTTAGGGTGACCTTTTCCTTATGGCTCAGCCCTCTGCTTCTACTTCATGTAGATAGTGAAAAGCACTTCCCAAGTTTCTTCATGATGGGAGTTGGATCTAAACATAGGTTTTTTTCCTTTTTAGCAGCATTTGAGCAATACTGACATAATCTAGTTAAAACAAAAGTAGTGTTTCTCCTTTCACCATTTGATTTCTTGAACACAGTAATGCAACTCCAAAAAAAGTCCAGATAAAAGGAAGTTTCTGATATTATTGCAGTTTGTATTTTAACTTAATTTTTTAATGCAGGATCTTATGTGGGTGAGGTAAAACAGCTGTTAAATACCATGTATAAATTAATGAGTGGTCTCTAACTCTGTACATCAACTTGTAGCAGGTACTTACACTGGAATGAAAGGACTCTAGGGACACGGTCAAACAAAATATTCCTCATCATCACATCAAAGGAAAGAAAATAAATCTTTTAAGATTGTAATGTTGCTCAAAGTACATACCTTTTAAGTAGAGCATTAGTTGTGTTGAGACTGATATTTTAAGATAATTTCTGTCTATGTAATTTTTACATGAGGAAAGGGAAAACTTACTGTAAGTAGTTAAGCTTCTACAGCTTTTCTATCTTGTCCTCATTTTGTTATGTATCTTAACACAGTCATAAAAGAAAACATTTGTTTGCCCTGGAAAATAAGACATAGGATTATTATAATATTCATAGAGACAAACATTATTTATAAATACTTGAAAATTTGCAGGCCTATTTTAATTATGTTGAACCTGTTTTTCAGACCAAAATGCTTCCAGATTGTTGTGTGAAAGTGAATTTTTCCATGTTGTGTATGTTCTACCAGTGGCATTTACCACAAAATAAAGAAGCCTCCACAGGGAAATGTGAACATTGTGCATTCATTCAGCCTCCAGGATGAGCTCCTTCTAAGAGTGTGATTTGAAATGATCTGGTCTTTGCAAGATGTGCCTCTGAACTTAGGAAGACCAGCCAGACTGGACAAAATGAAAGGGTTTTCTTTTAGAACTCTACAGCAGCAGAGTTCAGGGTATTAGAGATCATGTTTGGGGAAGGTTTGAAGATAACCAAAACTAGATCAGCATCAAGTAGCTTTTCACACCACGTATTGCTTAAAGATTTTGTGGAAAACTTTCCTATATTCATTTCCCAAGAGATAAATAGTGGTGTTGATTCTCCAGACTTCTGACATTCACGTGGCATCCTAACCCTGGGGGCTCATTTTCTGTGATAGGAATATGCCTTTTGCATATAACTTTACACATACAAAGCACCTTTACATTCTCAAATTTGGTATTCACAATCATAAAATAGGGAGGGTAGCACATTCCTCTCTTCTACATGAAAACGGTCTCAGTGAAGGAAAGTGATCTCATTACAAATCAGCTCTTCAAACTCCTCAGTACAATGTTCTTTTTGTGACAGTGTTTCCACTGGGATTACTAAGACTTTGTTGCATAGGTACAGATCCTGAACTGAAGCCAAAGAGTTACATCATAACAGTAACAGCTCACATTTCCCTAGTACTTTATATGAATTTGAATCTGGATCATTAGAAGCATTTAGTATTAGTTTCAATTGATGAAAGGCATGAACTAATGTGCAGTTTTCCTCTTGATTACGAGGACCTTTCTCTTAGGTTGCTGCTTTGTGACCCTAGTAGGTAGGTGACTTCCACTTGTCCCACCTTGTCTCACATTTTTTGTATTAAAAAATAATTATGAAATGCTTTCACCTATTTTATATCATTTGGTTCAAACAACAGCCTTGTTGGTCAGGTAAGGATTTCTTTTTATTTGTTTGTTTTGTACTTGAAATAAACCCAGAGAATCTGTGACTTACCCACAGACAGAAGCTAAGATTTGAATATTGATCCTTTGGAGCCACATCTAGTGTGCTTACTACACCACAGCCTCTCTTTTTGGAGATTATCTTTTTCCCCTCTCCTTAAATGTAGTGGAAAGAGGACTCTCCTTAGATACGATATGTTGCAGAAGAGATCACTGCTTGACTAGAAGACACTTGTGACCTTAAGCAGAACACTTTTTACTTTTCCTTATCTGGACAAAGAGGACACTGGGACTAGACAGTTAAGAGATTCCTTTGAGCTCTATGGATTTATAATCCTATGGTTTGTGTGTTTGAAAAGATGTGGAAGTAGCATAGTAACCATCTTCAAATGTTTGAAGGGATTAGATTTGTTCCCCTTCCCTGAAGACAACTAGTAGATAGAAATGATAACTGGCTCAGCTATGAAGGATACTAACTAACAATTTGAGCTGTTTAAAAAATGCAGTGGGTTGCCTTGAGGAGAGACTTTTTTTAAGCAGACATCAGATAGTTATTTTTCTGGGAATTTCTCTTTAGCAATAGTGTGAATTGAGCAATCAAAGGCCCCTTTTAGCTTTGACATTCTGTGGTTCTGAGTCCTAACTCCAATACTGATTCTGGGCCTCAATTTAGTTTGTTCAGTATAAATACTTGTATCTTCAGCCTCACATGGTAATGGGGGAGGGGGGGCACTTTGTAGACTTTAAAAGTTGTATATATGTAAATAGTTGTGTTAGAATTTAAAAGAATTGAGACACTGGTTTTGTACTTTATAACATAAACCTGTAACTGATGGTTTGTATATGAAGAGTTTAGGAAAAGTAAGTATGATCTAACATGGCACAAGTTAGAAGTTATATAGAATTGGAACAGGACATAGTAAGATAACATTTTATTCAAAGGATTTGAGATTGGCGATAATAAAACAAGTAGTAGAAAGTGCACTATTTTACTAGCAAAGTGTTTTGGGGTTTGTTTGTTTTTTTTGGTTTGTTTCTGCTTTTTTCCTAAACATCAAGAAACCCAAGGATGTTTTTCATCTGGATGTCAGCCAAGGAAGCTCATTTTTCCAAGTCAGAAAGCTTGTTTAACCAATGTTTTCAAGAATTTGGGTAGATTCTGTTTTGAAGGAGTAGAGCTTAGAATATCAGATAATCTTGCCCAGGATGATCTTTTTCAAGTACAATAAAGTACTAGAGTACTGGCCTATAATCTAAAGGAGGTTGGATTAAGTCCTTGCTCTGCTATTAACAGTGTATGATCTTAATAGTTCATGCTCATATAAATTTGCAACTACAAAATACTTCAAATTTAACATCTAATAAGGGTCTATACTTCCAGGCACTTAAAACAGGCAAAAAGTGAAAGTCTAAGGAGTTTACTAGGAGTGTATATGGCATGAACACAGAAAGGAAAATAGTAATGTGGTTTGAATTAGGAGAGAGCACTTAAGTTCTGTAAAGGCTGAATATAAAGAGGTGGGTTCTGTGGAGCATTAAAACATTTCTAAAACAGGAGAGGAAGGTTGGGGGTGGGAGAGGCTGTAAGGTTCTGTCAGGAGATGGAATTTTTAAGTTAAGGAACAACTAAGTAGTCGGTTTGATTAGAATAATGTATGCATGAAGGTGACTAGTATGAAATCTATAAAAGCAGTTGTGAGTTGAATTGTTGGGGTGGAGTTTAAATGCCAGTCTGATTATTTTACCCAAAAGGCCATAGGCAACTATTAATTGAGCAGGTGATTCACATTATTGGATCTGTGTTTTGGTAATACTATTTGGTAATGTATAGATTGGATTAGAGAAAAAACTAGAACCAAAGAAAATGTTAAAATAATTGGGATAAGACGTGAGGGGGGTGGGGCCTACAATTATCTTTAAGTTGGGAGAAAGGAACTGTGTGTAATTCTAGCCAACAGTACTTGGTAACTTATTGTGTATGGCAGTAAGATAACAGGGACTTTGGTGATGGCCTCTACTTCCCTTTGAAATTTGAAGGAATGGGGTGGGTATAGGGGAGGAATTCGATAACAAATATATAATAAAGGTTGAGTTTTGTTTTGGATTCATGAGTTTGAGGAACCCATTGGCCATCCAAGTACAGATTCTGTGTCAGTGCTTTTGATGTGATGCAGGATGTGTGTGTGTGTGTATATATATATATATATATATAAGAAATCAGTATGTTTTATGTTGTGGTTTTTTTGGTAACATTTTATGATACTGTTGTGAATTAGGGATTGTAAGGATGATTATACCATTTCACATCAAGACACAAAATTGGATAAAGTGGTCATAATGAATTAGGAATTGGGGGAAGCAAGGTTCCCTAATCCCCATATAATACGGCATCAGGAATGCTTTTCCACAATGTGCAGCAGGTCAATGGATTTGATACCTAAAGGCCTCATCACATGATTCCAACGCAAAAAGCTCCAATGTCTTCCCCAACTGTCGCCGGCAAGGGCACGACCTGTCTTTTGGGCACCTGGAAGTCAAAACCCACCACCAAGCTGGTCCATTTCCCTCTCCAAGTCCTGCGACCTCCCCTCGCTTAGACTGGCCGCAATCTTCCAGTTCCAAGTGTCTCCATACAGGTCGCCTTCCAGTTCTCAGGAGTCATTCCCCACCCCAAAGACCCCGGGGAGCGTCAGCCACGCGGCAGACTGCTTTGACCTCGCCTTAGTCCAAACTGTAATGCCCCACGCCAGAAATGCCCTCCTCTAATCCCGGGCTTGCGCCCCATCCCCCCACTTCTTTGTTTAGTGTTTGTGCATGTAGATTTCCGCCAATAGACCTTCACGCAGTTTCGGGCCGTCGCACACAGGAGCCTCATAAATGTCCAGTCAACAGAGGCGGCGGCCCCAACGAGGGAGGAAGGCCGAGTTCTGCTGCCGCGATGACCAAGAGGAGAAGCCAATTACCTAAAGTAGCGAAGCACGATAGAGACGGATGGTGTTCAGGGCCTAGAGAAGAGGCATTCCGAATGCAAAAGGCCAAAGCTATTTCCCGCCATCTGCCCGTGCCCCGGAGACCGGAGGCCTCGCCCCTCGCGGAAGAGCTCACTTCCGGTTCTCCATGGAGAGAGCCGTAAATCGCTACCGGAAGGTGCTTGATGAGTCGCAAAAGTGAAGTGCGACACTTCCGGCCGGCTTCTGTCTCTGGCGCGGGGAGGAATCGTGAGCTTCCCGAGGACGTTCTTTGGCTCCGGAGCCATGGAGCTGCCGCTGCCGCCTGACGGTGAGTCTGGGCCCAGGCCCTGGCCACCACTTTCCTCCCCATCTCCGCCAAGATACAATCTCCCTGGTTCTGTCCCTTCCTGCAGCCCCGCCCCCATCGTTCCCGTTTCCCGTGCGGGCCCCGCCCCCTCCTCCTGGCGCCTCAGTTTCCCCCCTAGGCCTCAATCATTTTCCCCACCGCCGGGGAAGTCTGAAGGGGAGGTTCCGACCCGAGCGGGTTCCCCGCGCCCACGTGTCTTCCCTGCCTTTTCTCTGACCCATTCTCTCCTGTCCGGGCCCCAGACCAGGAGCTGCGGAATGTCATCGACAAGCTGGCCCAGTTCGTGGCCCGCAATGGGCCAGAATTCGAGAAGATGACGATGGAGAAGCAGAAAGACAACCCTAAATTCTCCTTTCTCTTTGGGGGCGAGTTCTATAACTACTACAAGTGCAAGTTGGCCCTGGAGCAGCAGCAGCGTGAGTGGATCCAGACATTCTTGGAATTAGTGGGGCTTTGGAACAGGCTCTGGCTTGAGTGGGTTGTGACAGTCTCCTCCATTCAAATCAGGAAATATTTATTTACTAAGTACCTACTATATGCTAGATATTTTGTTAATACCTAATTATATTACAATACTACTGGGAGTTTAGGAGGAAAAAATAGTCCTATTCTCACGAAGCTTACATTCTCCTGGGAAATGCAAGTATGACATATATAAGTAAATACTTGAGGGGGAAGGGAAGAAACTGAGAAGTTGGGGAAGGTTTCATATAGGAGGTACTCTCTGGCCTCTGAGCTCAGTCTCAAAGGAAACTAGTAATGTTATGAAATAAATGTAAGATGGGAGTTCATTTCAGGCCTTTGGAAAGGCACAAAGTCTTATAAGTCAATTAATGACCATTTATTAAGTGCTTTCTATGTGCCAAGCCCTGTGCTAAATGCTCGGGAGAAAAGGGAAGGCAACAACAATCACTGCCTTCAATGAACATTTTAATAGGGGTAAAACATAAATAACAAGACATATACAAAGTATGTACAGAGGAAATGGAAGATGATAGGAAGGAGAAAAGGCCAGCAGGTGAGGAGGACCTGTGAAAGGCCTCCTGCAGAAGGTCGAATTTGAGCTGAGTGTTGAAGAACAAAAAGGAAGAAGAGAGGTCAGAGAGCATTCTTGACATGGAGGGGGAAAAAGCAGTGCAAAGACACCTCAACTGGTGGTAGAACATGCAGTGTTTAGGGAAATACAGTTAGACTAGGCTTGTAAAAGAGTAAAGTATAAAGAGGATAGCAAGGTAGGAAGAGGCCCAGGGTAACAAGGAACTTTAAATAGCAAACAGAGAAATTTATATAGGATCTTGAGGGAGTTCTGATATAAAATGTTGAATTTGGAGACCAGTAAATAAGCCAAACTGTCTAAAATATTTATTGTAAGAAGTCAAATGATGCAAAATATGTCTGGGGAATAAGCTAGAGCCAGAATGTTAATGACATTAAATTTGAAGCTGAGAAGTTTATTTTCCTAGAAGCACTAGACAGCTCCTGAAGATTTTTAAGTAGGAAAGGGATTTAGAACTATATATTAGGAAGAGTTTGGCAGTGTGAAGATTGGATTTAGCTATCTCCTGATACAATAAAGTATTTAACTCTTCCTTTATAGTAAAGCTAGAATTGTAATCCACAAAAAGCTTATAACTTAGTATTTAATTAGATCTGCCCATTTTTTAGTTCTCACCTTCTTTGGTTAGATTTTCTCCAGGACTGCCCACTCTTTAGTTCTCACCTTCTCTAGTTAGATTATATCTTTTGGGGTTACTTAACATCTTTTTGTAATTAAAATCTAAAAATAGATTGTAGTTTACAATTCTAGCTTCACTATAAAGGAAGAGCTAAGTACTTTCATTGTTACAATCTGGAGATAGCTAAATCCAATCTTCATAGCTGAGAAGTCAATGTGAGGACTAGATACAAGCAAGGAGAGTAATTGGGAAGTTATATTTCAGTTAAAAAGTGTTAAGGGCTTGAACTAGAAGTAATAAAGGGAGAAATTTCAAAGATGCGAGTGTAGAATTGATTAAATATTGGAACTTAATGGATATGAAGGGTGAGGGAGAGTGACGAGTCAAAGATGACACCTAAGTTTTGACCCTGGTAACTGAAAGGATTATAGTACCATCAGCAAAAATAAGAGAAGTGATGAATAAGAAGTGAATTTAAGATTGTGGCATTTTGATTTAGAGATATCAAAGAGATAGCCATGAATTTGTTATAGATAGATAGTAGCTCAGAAGAAAAGTGAAGGTTGGATATATAGAATTGGGAGTCATCCAAATAGAGGTTTTAATTGAACCTAATGAGAAATACTAAAAAGAGTTAAAGTTGAAGAGGGTCCTGGCAAATCTATGTATGATAATCCACTGTTAGTGGGCAGGAGATTTTTTTTTTATCCTGAAAAAGTAACTGAGAAAGAATAATTAAACTTGTAGGAAAATCAACAAAGCATTGGAACCAAAAAACAAAACAAAACCCAATGAAGATCGAGTAGAAGGGTCATGGAATGCTAGATTTAGAGCTTAAAGGTACCTTAGAATTCATCTAGGATAACCCCCTTATTTTGTAGGTGAGAAAACAAGAGGCTTGGAATGTGGAAGTGATTTGTCTAAGGGGAGTAAGTAACAGGCCTAGCATTTGACTCCAAACCAGTATTCTCTCTTATACCATTTCCTCCCTTAAGGTGATCCTTCAGTTCGGAATGCTTCAGAGAGATCAAGAAGGATGAAGACTGTGAACAAGCCATCAAATTTAGCAATTAGGAGACCTTTGACATGGTTTCAGATGAGAACAAAGTCAGATTCCAGATAGAAGGATCTGAGCAGTCTGATTTTTGTAGGTAGCAATCATAGTTGTCTTTTTCTGAGAATTAGGTTATGAAAAGGAGGGTAGGTCTACATCAGTAGCTTGAAGGGATGACAGGGTTAATGAAAGCTTTTGATCAGGGAGAAAACATGGGCACATTTGTACACTGCCAAGGAAATAAGACATGTTTGACAAGAAGAGGAAAAGATCAAAGTGCCTAATAGGTAGCCTAAGTAGAGGAATTTATGTTGGCAAGAAGCATCAGATCTTTGACAGTTTTTTAATTTTTTCAAGTGCTTACTTAGTGACTAGTGGTGCATGGTTATTATCCTGTTTTATTAATAAGGAAAAGGGGGAGGGACTTGCAAAACTAGAGATTTTTCCTAATTGAGTGGGCTTTCCACTTCATTAGTTTCTCTGCCCTGATAGTAATTTCTCCCTAAATTATTCCAGGATGTAGGCTAGAACCAAGCAGTTGGAAGCGATGGGTTTGTTTTGTAAACAGAAGTCTCAGCTCTCATGTCAAATGGTATCTGTCAGAACTGATGACCATACAAAGGAGTTTTGACAGAAGGTCACATCTCTGTTTTTAAGTCAGATCTTGAGTAGGGTAAGAAAGGTTTTGAAGTAGGCTGCTTTATCAGCTAGTAAGTTACCTATCACCAAAAATCTTATAAGTGATGGTTCATTGACCCCTTGTCAGGATCTTGGAAGTGGTATCTAACCAGAACTGAGATTTTTGGATTCTAAAACAGAGACTGACTGGATAAGGAGTCAGGAGACCTGATTGTCTCATTTTGAAGCCTCTAGTTGGTTAATTATGAGCAAGTAAACCTTTCCCTTCCCAGGCCTCAGTTTCTCTTAGGTAAAAGGAAAGATTATAGTAGATATTCTTGAAGGTCCCTTCTAACTATAAATTTTATGAAATTATGTAAGTAACTATGGAACTTTGAACCAGATTTTTCCTCTCTGTAGGCCTCAGTTTTTCTATCTCTGAAAATAAATAATTGGGTGTGATCACTCATAAGGTCTTTTGCAACTTTCAATCTCTTCTCATAAGGTCTAATTTATGGTTTCTTCCCACCTGTAACATTCCATGGGCATGGTTAAAGATTGGGAATGGGGAAGCTAAAAGTTGCCTTAGGAAGATGAGGTCCATTTCCAAGAAGAAAAATCTGAAGGAAAGAATAATTTGGAGATGATTTCTTTTTTTTATTTTTAAAATTATCTTTTTAACAGTAAAAATAGCTTCTCTTCCACAGTCTTTGAAGGATTCCCTAATCATGTAGAAACAGAATGAGTTCCAGAGAAGACATGAAGAGAAGAGTAAAAAGTTTATGTGCTATTGGAAAATTTTTTGTTTTACTTTTTATGCCCTGGTAGTGATATGTAAGCAGCAAACCCCAGAGCTAGAACCTGCTGCCCAGATACAGCCCTTGCCACAGCCTTTGCCGCAGCCCTCCCTACCACCAGCTTCAACCATCAATCCCTCTCAGGGAGCCCCTTCTATGGAAGAACTTATTCAGCAGAGCCAGTGGAACTTACAGCAGCAGGAGCAGCATCTTCTAGCCATGAGACAGGTAAAGCTGCTGTTCTTTGCCAAAATCTTGTTAGCTCCTCATCCTCTCCACAGCTCTCCCACAATTAACCTGCTTCCCAATGAGACTACCACAGTAGTCTCTTCTTCTTTGCCACCTTTGTCAGTAATGGTTTTAGAAAGGGGTTTGGAGATTCTCTTAATGGGGAAAATATGTACAAATTTTATGTCTTGGGGACATTAATGGGCATATAAACTATGAAGCACAGTATTAAAGCCTTGAATAAGCAGATCCTGGACACTAGTCCTAATTTGGCCATTTCCCACACCTTGGGTAAAGCACTTTCCCTTTCTTAGCCTCAGTTTTCTTTTCTGTGAAATGGGGTAAGAGGGGATACTTGATTAGATGGTTAGTCTTCTCTGAAATTTCCCTCCACCCTACTATGTCAATTCCCAGTAATGTGGATCCTAGTAAGGATTGATATGAAGTTAATAATTTTGTTCAACTTCCTGTGAGAGCAAAAAGCTTGAGTAAAGAAAAATGTTTGACATTATTGTGTAAAGTCTGATCTTCCTTTTGGGTGAACAATTCTTTAAATCTGGAATCTTAAGTCATGTAGTCAGAATGCAGTTGGTCTAGCATTTGAAGAAATCTTTGTTTCTCTGGCTTTTTGTTATTATACATCAAATGAATGAATACATCTTGATCTTGTCTTCCTTAGGAGCAAGTTACATCTGCAATAGCTCATGCAGTGGAACAGCAGATGCAGAAACTCTTGGAGGAAACCCAACTGGACATGACTGAGTTTGATAACCTGCTGCAACCAATAATTGATACGTGCACCAAAGATGCAATCTCTGTAAGTAAGATACTGCTCCAGAAAATGTGCCAGGGCAGATAGGTATTGACACCCTGAGACCAAATCTTGGCCCAGTTACATTTTCTTTGGCTAGAAAGGAGTCATTCATTCCTTAAGTTTATTGGATGCATGTTCTATAGGAGTCTCTGTTAGATGACCAGTTATCCATTGTTGGTCATTCTAACAAAAAAAGGGGTATGGGATATCCTATTCCTTTGTCCTATTTTTGGAGGGAAAAAGAAAAGTGAAATAGACTGCTTTGTAAAATAGATTTCCTGCCATTAGAAGGGTTCAGAAAGATCTTACCAGGAATCTTGTAGAGGGAATTTTTGCCAGAAGTAGGTGGATTGTAGTGAATGTCTTCTGCGGTCCTTCCCATCTCTAGGACTGTGAATCAGTCTAACAGGAAGAGCTAAAGAGTCAGAGCCAAGGTTTGGATCTAGCTTGTACCATTTACTTGATAAAAGCACTTCACCCTTCAAACCTATTTTGTCACCTGTCAGAGACTGGCATAGTGATGAAAGAGCTGAGCCTGGGGTCTGGGAGATCAATCCCTCATATCATTAGCAGGTATATTATGATGGGCAAAAACTCCAACCTTTCTGCTTGAGGTTTCTTCATCTGTGAAATAGGAACTGTGTATTTTGTAGTCTACCAGTCTTAAGAAAGTTGTGGTGAGTCTCATATTTGATATCATTGCTATAGTGTTTTGCAAGCAAAGGTCCATCCTTTATAATATCATTGAAGTGACTGACCTCAGCTTGGTTCTTGTGAAGAAAATGTTTTGTAAATTGTGGAACACCTCAGAAAAGGGGCCTATTTATCATCATATTTGCCATGATGATTCTAAGTAAAATTCTGAAGAATGTTTAAATATGTCGTCTTGTTGACAATTATTAAATTGGCATTTCCAGGCAGGAAAGAACTGGATGTTCAGTAATGCCAAGACTCCCCCACACTGTGAGCTGATGGCTGGCCACCTTCGGAATCGAATCACTGCTGAGGGAGCACATTTTGAGCTGCGATTGCATTTGATTTATCTTATCAATGACGTTCTACATCACTGGTAAGGGCTTTTATTAAATCTCTTTTCTGGATTGTCTTCCAGGATATGTAGCTCTTCTACCCAACTGTGCATTCCTTTCAAGGTTCTTGGTTTTCTGTTCTATCTCATCTACTATTCTTTTGCATACCATTATCTGCCCTTCCCCTCAGACCCAGAAATCTAACTTATTAATACTAAACAGAGCCTATAATGAAGTTACTGATGAAGTTATTTACATGTATGTATAGAAACACACATATAGATTGTATTATCTTTTCAAAGATTACTCCTTTTGATGGCATAGCCTGTGCTGAAACTAATTTGTTAGTCTGTCTCCATTTGACTCTGTGCTTGATCTCTTAGTAGTGAGGATATCATTAAATCTTTCATGTTGGAAGATGAGATTAGTTTAACGTGCATGTCTTTGGATGACCCTAGCAAAGAGAATGGATTGACTATTTTGAATTGTCCACATTCTGGATCCCTCGTGATGAATTTTATGTATGTGAGTGACGTTCAAGGTTTTATCCAAGTCCACAATCTCCTGTGTCTGTCTGTCTCTGTCTCTCTGTCTCTGTCTCTCTCTCCCTCTCCCCCCCACCCCAGCCCCTCTCTCCCCCTCTGCCCCTCTCTCTCCCCCTACCCTTTCTGTGCTTTTATATCATAATTCCAGATTCTTTTGAACACTTGGGTTGTGTCTTCACTATCCTTTACCTTGGTAAGATTACACTTGTCTTCCACCAAACCACTGTTTCATTCTGTCCAGGTTTTATATTCTCCTTAAAAAAATACTCTCTCGTGCCCATGAATTAAGCCACTTCAACTTCCGCCCATCCATGAATCTTGTAGTTTCGTTGTGGGAGAATTCCCCTTTATCCTAAAACATTTTTGAAGCTTTTCCTTATACTTCTTTATTTTAGCTGAAATCTAACTCCATGGAGATAGTGTATATCTTTCTACTGTCCAAGCATGAGTTAGGAAACCAGGATTCAAATTTCAGCTTGACCTCTTGCCACCTGTGTAACACTCAGCAAATTATTTCAAAGTAGTGGAAAGAGCCACTGTCTTTGGAGAATAAGGACATGGGTTCAGATCCCACTGTTTTATTACCCATGTGCCCTGTACAAGTCAGATCTCTTTTCTGAGTCCCAGTTTTCTCATCTTTAAGATGAAAGAGTTTGACTAGACGATCTTTCTGATCTTTTTCAGCTTGAAATCCTATGATCTTCTGACACCCTTCACCTCTAGCCAGTCAGTGGTTGTCAGTCACTCAGTTATGCTAAACAAACATTTGTTTAGCGCCTACTATGTTGCTAGTCACTGTGCTAAGCATTTTATATGTAAAATAATACTTATACTACCTACCTATCAGAAAGATAGTAGTGGAGAAAATGTTTTGTAAACTATGAAGTACTATTATGAACATATAAATGAATTATTATAGCTTGTTATCATTCCACTTCTCCTTCATTTCCATGCTCTGCCACCCTATTGAGTGCTATTAATTTAAACTTCTCTTCTTTGGAAATCCAAACTCTTCGAGTCACTCTTTTCTGTCAGCACTCACTATGTCTTCCTTAGATCTTTCTGCATAGGAAGCTAATGGCACAGTGGATGGAGATTGATCTTAGTCAGGACAGGCCTGAGTTCAAATTCAGCCTGACATTTACTAGCAATGTGACATTTTTCCTTCTCTTTATCTGTAAAAGAGGAAGAATAATAGAGCACCTCCCTTCCTTGATTATTGTAAGGATTAATAAGATAATATTTGTAAGCACTTTGCAAACCTTAAAATGTAAAGTAAATGCTAGCTATTGGTAAGTGCCTGATTCATGCTTTTTCTTTTTTCCTTTGATACCTGCTATCTTCCAGAGTAATTTCAATTCAACTCGTTGACCTCCCAGTTGACATATCTACTTCATACTAGTAACCTACCAGAAATGAATCTTCATATTTCTACTTCCAAGGTCTCAAATGTAGTAGTTGCACCATCCAGTCACAACTTCATATCTCTCACTTATAGCCTCTGACTACTACCACTTTATCCAGTTTATTAGCCCCCTTTTAAATATATTGTCCAGTCCATTCTTAATCATTACCTCTTTAAGAGAGCTCTAAAAATCTTGTTACTCTTTTGACACTTTTCACCATGACTATTCCTATTCCTGAAAGATATCTAGCATCTCTTTTTTCCTTCCTTTATTCAATCTACTGTAGCTCACTATTAGGAAAAAATAGCAAATCATTATCACTATGTGTATGGACCCCACTCTCTACAAATTTCTCAACTTTAATTTAAGTATGAACCCTCCTCCCCCTGCAAGCTGTATTTATAAGTATTTGTTATACTCTGCAATCCCTTCCCTACTCCTTGCCATCATTCCAGCCTATCATCTTTTTTAATCCTGATTCAGTTATCCACTGTATTCCTGTCTTTCCCAGCTATTTGTATCTTGAAAGGATAAGAAAATTAATTGTGATACACATTCCTCGTATACTTGTTCAGTTAAAATTTTTATTTTGATAGTTTTATTGCCCTTACCACTGAACCTGTTCTTGCAGAAAAAAAGTAAACAAAGGCAACTGGCAAAGCAGTGGTAGTGTAGTCCAAATTTTACATACATAGACGCAACATTTCTTCTAAGAAGGAGAGAAGTTTCTTAATCAGTTCTCCAGGGCAACTTTTTATTGCAGTCATGTATGTTACTGAAATCCTTGTTTAATCCTATTGATTCGACTTCATTCTGTATCACTTCTTACTAGTCCTCATTCATATTCATAATTTGTAATGGATCAATATTTTATTATGTACAGAAGGATGTTATGGATTAGGTCATTGGAGTTAAGTGACTGGCCCAGGGTCATACAGCTAGGATGTGTCTGAGGCCAGATTTGAACTCAGATCCTCCTGACTCCAGGCTTGACTCTCTCCACTCTCCTACCTATCTGCCCTTCTTGCAAGAACATATTGGCAGTATTCTATCTCCCTATGAGAATTTCTGTAATTCCAGAACAATTTTACTTCTTAGTCTATCAATATATTTATCAGAGGCCATCTCTTCCTCAGAGGGCAAGACTTTCAGAACTGTAGGAGAAAAAAATTCTTCCAAAAAAAAATTGGGGGGGGGGGGAGACACAGATGGTTTACAGTCTGAAAATATCCAGATTCTACAGGGTCACCTGGGCTCTGAATAGTTTCACTATAGTCACCTGGTCTGGATTATAGAGGAATCATTGACCAGGCCCATCTGAAGGCCTTTGCTTCTGAGGATTAATTTTAGACAGTTTCACAGTTTTAGTTGGTTTCATTTTATCTTTCTGACTACACTGCTTTGTTGTTCAATGTGACTGAGCCTGTTGTGTTCCCAGCCTGTATGATCCTGGAAGCATTTGACTTCTACCCCTACCCCTACCCTTCCTTCATCACCAGCAAGGACTGCTGCCATAGCTCCCAGAAATTCACCTTTTAAGTTTTTGAGCTTCTATATATTTTATTGGAGTAATAATCATTCTTTAAAATTACAGAACTTAAACTGTAATGAAAGAGAACAGCAAAACATGAGTATTGCACAAGATGCAGCACCTACCTGGTAGTTGAGCTAACTGAAATAAATTTAGTATGGAGTCTTCTAAGTTTGATATCCAAAAGTGACCTAGGTTCATTAGGTGCTGCACACATATTCCACAAAATGAAACCCTGTAAAAATAATTGCTCCCATCAAATAGCATGTGCCTCTTCATTGCTACCATTTGCTCACCCAGTTCTCCAGTCAACAGGAACGCATTTTGTTTCTAACTTTTTGCTACCTCACAATACTGTGTAAACATTATGTATTGAGCTTCTCTTCCTCTCATTGACTTCCTGGGGAATACACCCTGGAGTGAGATTGCTGAATTGGTGAACTTGACCATTTTAGTGGCTTTATTTCATGTAATTCCAAATGGATTCTCAGGATGGTTGGACCAATTTATAGCTCCATCAGCAATGTATTGGTGTGCTTGCCTTTTGCTTCAACATTGATTGTTTCCATTTTTAAAAATCACTTTTACCTATTGTAAAGGAGAACTGCAGACTTGTTTGAAGTTACATATCTCTTAATAACTTGGAGCAATTTTTCATACAATGATTGATCACTTGTTAAAACTTCTTTTTCCTTTTATCTGTTAAGAGTATGACTCTTGTCTATGTATGTTTCTCTATATTTTGGATACCCAAATCTTATCAGAAATATTTAATGCAAGAATTTTTTTCTTCTTACTTTCTGTTCTTACTCAAGGGTATTTTGATTTTCACCCAAAAACTTTACAATTTTGTATAATTAAAAGCCCATCTCTTTCATGATGTTCTCTTATCTATAAAAGCATTTTCACCATAACCATAATTGTGAATTGAACCTCCTTACATTATCATATCAAGTTTTTTCTGTTTTGGTCACCTACTCTTTCGGAGCATGTGGTAAACATAGGGTAAGACATTGGTTGCTATCAAACAGCCTTCCTATTTTCTTAGGAATTCTTCATTGCTAAGAGTGTTGCTTTCATTTCTTTTTTTCAATTTTTATGGTTTTGTGTCTTCACCAGTCACTTTTTAATATCCTGCCTTTTTCTATGATGAAGAAAGGAGTTAAGAAAAAGATTGGGTACCTCTGGGTTTGACTATGAGCATCATGCCATGTGCACTGAACCCCTTTAAGGATGGGGAATGGAAGGCCTCTCCTCTTCTCTAGGGCCATAGTTCCCTTCCTATATTTCCCTAGAAGGTGCCAACTGATTCAATGGGGCTTTGAGTGTGACACAGGAAACTTCTCTTCCCTTTTTAGCCAGCGGAAGCAAGCAAGGGATTTACTCGCTGCCTTGCAGAAAGTGGTGGTTCCCATTTACTGTACCAGCTTTTTAGCTGTGGAAGAGGATAAACAGCAGAAAATAGCTCGGGTAAGTAGGATGTCTGCATTTCCCATCCTTCTTGGCTTTGAGAGAGCCTGGAAATATTTAAAGGTTGAAAAAAAAAGGATGATTTCCATGTCTTAATTCTTCCTTCCTCTTCCCTCTACTCAGCTTCTCCAGTTGTGGGAAAAGAATGGTTATTTTGATGAGTCAATTATCCAGCAGTTGCAGAGCCCAGCTCTTGGGCTTGGGCAGTACCAGGTTAGTGTGAACAACCTTCCACTTGGTTTTTAATAGCATGAATCAGGTAAATTAGGTGCAAATCAGATCAGAAAACCTTGTCCCTGCCCCCCTTCTGATCTAGCAGCAATTTTTAGTTTTCCAAAGTGTCTTATTTGTAGACACCTGATGGAACAAACTATTATTGAATTTTTTGGAACTGGAAGGAAGCTGAGACCAGAGAACGTATATAGAACTTGCCCAGAATAAATGGTAACTTACTAATGAATGGAGAGTAAACATACCACCCTTCCTTACTTGGGTGCTCTACAGAGCTGGGTTACAAATTGTCAGGGGTTTGGTCAAACTCCTACATTTTACAGTCACCAGTGTCTTGGTTTGTTTTGCTTAACTTTACTTGTTTTGAGGGAGGGTAAATTTTGGCAGACTAAAATATTGGATTGAATCTAATTAGGTGACATTGGATAGGGTTAAAGTTAAAAGTCTTTTACAGTGAGGTCATTGGGAACTTTACAGTGATGTAAAAAGAAAATGGTGTCCATGAGATATCTAAAAAGTGAAGAATGATTTTGAGAGACCTGTTGTTGGACACTTTGGTGTAAAATATCTTTTGGCTCAGGTTTGACTTCTAGTTCTCACTGGTTTAGGCAACACTGATCATTGAATATGCAGCTGTGGTACAGCCAGTTCAGATGGCTTTCCAACAACAGATACAGACATTGAAGACACAGCATGAGGAGTTTGTCAACAGCTTAGCACAGCAGCAGCAGCAGCAGCAGCAGCAACAGCAACAGCAGCAGCAACAACAACAACAACAGCAGCCACCACCACCACCACAACAGATACAGATCCCACCTATGGAGAGTGAAGTGAAATCGACGCCTCCTCCACCTGCCCCACCTCCAGCACCTACACCTGCACCCTCTGCCCCTCCAACCACACAGCCAGGTGGGTATGCAGCCATTTGGCTGAGTGGACAATGGATCACTTTAAGGAGGGACTTGAGGCCAGCAGAGCCACCAGAAGCTTTTTTTCAATAGTCAAGACTTGGGGTGATAAAAGGCTAAACTAGTTGAAGGCAATGTGAGTAAAAAGAAAGGAGAAATATTATGAAGATAGAAATGACAAGTCTTGGCAAACAGATTAGATATGTGGAGTGATTTTGAGAAATTGTGGCTGATACCAGCTCATCTCAGATTTCTCATTTGGTCTTGAACAGTGTAAGCTTCAATTTTCCCAGCTATAAAATATCATCATAATTCAAAGAGGTTAAGGTATTTTTGAGGCTTAAATCATGTGTAAAGTAATTTGCAAATTTTAAAATTCTCTGTAAATGACCATTTATTTTGGTATTTAAAAGAAACCTTTGCTACAGCCTAGAGCAGTCATGTGCAAGTTGTACTTTAATTGGCTGCTGATAGGCCCACTCTGAATGGTTTTATTGCATTAATTCTATCTGCACCGAAAGTGGCATCAATCTTTTTCTTTATAGAAAACTGGTGTCTATCTCCCTGGCTTGTTCTTCATTTTTCTTAGTTCTGTCTATTGATGCCAAGAAGAGTAAGTCTCCTCCTTTCTTTACATGATGCCTCTTCAGGTATAAAATGAAAGATGATTCAGGTTGTAGAAATGAAGAAGGAATGGATATAGAATCATGTGACTTTGTTCCATTTGGGAAGTAAAGCACTTAGGTATTATAGAAAATGTGTTTCTCCAGCGTCTTTGGAACTGTATTTTGTGGTTTTATTCAACATGATTTCTACAGGAATTATACAACAAATAAAGAATTGTGCCAAAAGATCTTGTGTTAGATTTTCAGGCACAACCTCCTTTATGTCTTATGGTCACATTGGGTCCTAATGCTTTTACTTATAGTCACTATTTCTGCTTTGATTCCAGACACATGGCAGCCTGATGTAACTGATTTTTTGTTTTTCCTTTAGATGACAACAAACCTCCCATCCCAATGCCAGGTTCTTCTGAATATGATACGTCAGGAGGAGGGGTACAAGACCCTGCTGCTGCCCCTGGTCCTCGGGGACCTGGGCCCCATGAACCAATCCCTCCGAATAAACCACCTTGGTTTGACCAGCCTCATCCTGTGGCTCCTTGGGGCCAACAACAGGTACTGTATCAGGGAAGGAGGGGTATATTGTTTCATTAAAACATTTCCTGGGTATTAGGACATTTGGGGAAGTTCATGAATGTCACAGGAAATTACTCCATTATAGGATATGTTAGATCTGAACCACATTTACAGCAAACCTCAACATAAGTGTTCTTCAAAAAAGACATTTCTGAGGAATTGCTCACTAGTAGTATCCTTCTCTGGGCCTCAGTTTCTTCATCTGTAAAATGAGCTCTAAGAACCTTCCAAACTCTGACATTGTCTTGTCAGAGTTAGAAAATGTCAGAGAATGGAAAAAAATATTATTAAATTCCTAATGTGTACAAGATATTTTGTTAACTGCTGGGAGAAATAAAATGTTCATATAATGTAGTACTTGTTCACATAAAATTTACAATCTAATAGTATGAAATGCATATATTGGCTACCATAATATAGAATAAAACACAAGGACTTTAGAGAGACAAGACCTATTGCATGGTGAATATGAGGTAATAGATGTCTTTTGGGTTAGACCTTAAATATTTGGGGGGAGGAATTCAGTAGTAAATATGGAACCTGTTCTAAGGAGAGGCAACATTGTATAATAGAGGAAATGTTGGATTTTGACACAGTTGATCTTAAGTATGTTATTGAACCTTTCTACACTTTAGTTTCCTTACTTGTCTAATCAAAGAACTGGACTATGGGACTTCTTAACCTTCTAGTTCTAGATCTGTGACCCATGATTACTGGTTCTATCTTGATAGATAGTTTGGAGTAAATCTAAAATTCACAATCCCAACTCTTTTATCTACAACTTAAGAATACATGGTGATGCTAGCAGGGTTTTTTTTTTAAAAAAAACCTTATCTTCCGTCTTGGAGTCAATACTGTGTATTGGCTCCAAAGCAGAATAGTGGTAAGGGCTAGGCAATGGGGGTCAAGTGACTTGCCCAGGGTCACACAGCTGGGAAGTGTCTGAGGCCAGATTTGAACCTAGGACCTCCTGTCTCTAGGCCTGGCTCTCAATCCACTTAGCTACCCAGCTGCCCCCTGATGCTAACAGTTTTGAGGAGTCAAGGGAATTAATGTATGACATCCTTAGACTTTTCTGTGAAGCAGGAGATCTTATGAATCTGTGGAGGTGAAAATATTTAGAACGCTTACTGTTGGGAATGATTGGGATTCTGAAAACAAAGGGGGAGTAGGATTAAATAATAGCTAGAGTTTAGCCAAGATTATGTACCACTTCTGATATCCTGTGTCTTAAGGGCCCTCCCAGGTTTGATATTCTGGTTTCTAAGGGCCTTCCCAGCTTTTGACATCTGGATTCTAAGTTCTGACCATCTAGATTCCAAGGACCCCCCTCCATCTCCCAGCTCTTGACATTCCCTATTTTATTGTTTATTAATACTCATTTTTAAAATTTGAGTTTCAAATTCTTTCCTTACCTCTAGCCCCTCCTCACCCATTGAGAAAGCAAGCAATTTCCTCCATATTCAACTTTTCAAGACCCCATTTGAGGTTTTCTTGGCAGATACTAGAGTGATTTGCCATTTTCTTCTCCAACTCAATTTGGCAGATTAGGAAACAGGCAAACATGGATAAGCAACTGTCCCAGGAATATTCTGAGATTGGATTTGCTGGTCTTCCTGACCAAGTCTGGTGCCTCATTATGATTCTAGGATTTATGCTTTAATACTCAAAGGATCTGTGATTTTGTGATTCTGTTGATCACAAAATCACAAACTTCTCCTTGGCTTAGTTATATATTCATTATGAGTTTTGCTGGCTAATAATTTCATTGCTCTGTGCAGCCAGTGTGGTGATGAGGCTTATCTCATTTATGTAGATTGGGTCTTAGGTGGCAGACATAAAGGTGTGATCACTAGGTTTGTATTTGCAACTATTCTAGCTCTGTAGGCCTAGCTGCCTCCATACCAGGCTGAAGCATCAGAATTGGACTCTAGTGAACCCTGGATGTGTTAGCTTAGTAAGCCTGTCAACAGCGTAAATGAGCTGAGGGGTGCTGAGTGCTAATAACCCTAAGACTTGTGTATGAAAACATGTGTGCCTTTGTCCTCCCATAACTGGCCTAAAAGTAGATTATTTTATTATGTTCTTTATTTTTATAGCCTCCTGACCAGCCTCCTTACCCTCATCACCAGGGACCCCCTCACTGTCCTCCGTGGAACAACAACCATGAAGGAATGTGGAATGAACAGAGGGATCCAGGGTGGAACAATCAGCGAGACCCTCCTTGGAATAACCAACCAGATCCCAACTGGAATAATCAGTTTGATGCCCCTTGGAATAATCAGCATGAGCAGCCTCCCTGGGGTGGTGGTCAGAGAGAACCACCCTTTCGAATGCAGCGACCACCTCACTTCCGGGGACCATTTCCTCCCCATCAGCAACATCCACAATTCAACCAGCCTCCTCACCCCCACAACTTCAATCGCTTCCCACCACGATTCATGCAGGAAGATTTTCCCCCTCGGCATCCTTTTGAGAGACCCCCATACCCTCATCGTTTTGACTACCCTCAAGGAGACTTTCCAGCTGGTGAGTGACCCATTGATAATTCTCTTTGCATTTATGCTTTTGTTTGGGCATGGGGAAGAAACAGGGAAATTTTAACCAGACTTTTCCCCCTTGTAAATAGATATTTCCTCTTCCCTCCAAGATCTCCATTATAGTTGCACTCCGATGCCTCATTGTGCTTTGCAAATGAGCCTTGGCTCTTGGTTCTTGTGCTCACAGAGCACAAGCTTGGGGAAGTCCCATCCAGCTGGAGATACTTAAGGTGTAGACCTACTTGATAGAATTGGGGAGAAGTTTACTCCCAGCACTATGGCTGTTTGAGTGGGATTTTTTTTTTCAGCCACACCAACTCCAACTCAAGATCATCTGCTTAAAGTATGATGGGGTTAGGTGTTTGTCAGTAAGATCTTAAGCTGAAGATACTTTAAATATTGTCTGGTTTGGCTACCTCATTGTGAGGATAGGAAAAGTGAGGCCCAGAAAGGGTGACTTGCCAAAGGTTGCCTATGCATTAGATGGTAGAGCTGACTGGAAATCCAGAGCTCCCCAATGAAATCATGAGTCCTTACTTAAATTCCCAAATATTCCACAAGATGTTTGGGGAACCCCCCTCAGCCTTCCCTCCCCATATTGTAACTTCCTCACATCTTGTCCTTTACAAATTTCATCACTATTCTTTTCATAAATCCTCTAGGCAAGATTTGTTTGATAATTTCATGATACTCTAATTGGCAAGGTCTGTGCTAGACCATTTAAGTTCTGTGATTAAGAGTCAGGAGTGGGGTTTGAAAGAGCCTATAAATTATAGAGAAGGTGCCAACCTGTGTTGATAGAGTTCTTCATTGGAAACGAACTCTTCTCTGCCAATATTGTCTACAGTCACAGGTCCAGCTCTAGACTACTATTGTTATGCCATGAAAATTGGACCCTGTCTTGTTGATCCTGACCAGTGATTAATCATGATTGGACCCTGATGATAAAACAAAATTCCTTTGTCATGCCATTCAGTTCAGCACCTGTTTATGGTTTTGTTTCTATGGAATTAAATGTTCCCTCTAATAAGGTTCACCTAATGACTGCTTTGCACGCTAGGCACCTTAGTGACCCCACTAGTGCTCAGCTGACAATCTGTCCAGAGGAGGTAGTTTTATGCTTGGATCTTTCATTCACTCAATGAGAGATACACACCCTCCCCTACCTACCTGAGTTGTTGGAAATTGGTAGAGCTGTGTGCAGGGATTTATCTACATGCTGATGGTTTAATGAAGATGCCTAAAATTAATTTGGAAATAATAGAACCTTGGTTCCAAGCTCAATTGTTGCTTTCTGGAGAACTTTACTATTTTGTCTGAGAATACCATTTATCATTTGACCTATAATAGCCCATAAGTCCTTATGTTCTGTCCTTTGTGTGTAGAGATGGGACCTCCTCATCACCATCCTGGCCACAGGTTGCCTCATCCTGGGATCAATGAACATCCCCCGTGGGGTGGACCACAGCACCCAGACTTTGGGCCTCCCCCTCATGGCTTCAATGGCCAGCCTCCTCACATGCGAAGGCAAGGGCCTCCTCACATGAATCATGATGACCCCAGCTTGGTCCCCAATGTCCCATACTTTGATCTACCTGCTGGACTGATGGCTCCTCTCGTGAAGGTAAAGTGGCAGAACTCAGAAATGCAGTGAAATTCTCATTGCTTCGGTCCATTTCTGGGCAGTTTTGCCAGTCACTATCTGCCCTGAGGTGTGTGTGTGTCTCTCTCTCTCTCTCTCTCTCTCTCTCTCTCTCTCTCTCTCTCTCTCTCTCTCTCTCTCTCTCTCTCTCTCTCTCTCCTCTCCCCCTCCCCCCTCCCCCCCCCCCCCCCTCTCTCTCTCTCTCTCTCTCTCTCCCCAACATAGTGTTTTACATATGTCCATGTACCACTTTCTCTTTTAACAGCTGCTTCCCATTTTGGTTCCTGTGTCCATCAGTTTTGTAATGACTACTTAAAATTCGTCCCTTACTTTTCCCATTCTAGTTTACCGGGTGGACTCTACTCAGGTATCTTTTAAAAATAGGATATGAGAGACTTCTCAGCCAGGAGCTGTTGCCAAAGCTGGATTGGTCTGTGAAAATTTTCTCCTTCAGTGATGCTTGGCTGTTGTTCGTCCATTCCTTCCAGTTGCGTAATCACTTCTTGTCTCTAAACTGCTTTTACTTTTATGGAAAATTCACTGCCACAAACATTTGTTAAATGCATACGTGGGGGGGGAGGGTTGGGGGGGGAGGGCCTGTGCTTAATGCCAGGCTAAGGGAGATAGAAAGATCAGTACAACTTTGTCACTCACTGTGAGAGTAATGTATGTAGTGGGAAAAACACTGTTTGGAGTTGGAAGAACTATGTTCAAACCTTGGCTCTGTTTCTTATTACCTGTGTAGCCCTGGGTAAGTCATTTGACTTCTCTGGGCCTCAGTTTTCTCTGCAGAGAGAGCTGCTAAACTAAATGCTTGCTGAGGTATGTTCCAACTCTAAATCTTTGAATCTCTGACCTCTAGTCTTTTGCTCATCTTGTTCCCTACACCTGGAATGCCCTTCCCTCCCCTCTCTTCCCTCTCCTCCCATCGATACCGCATTCCTCCTCCCTTATTTAGATAGTGAGCATTTTGTTTTTCACTCTAATGCATGTAATATATTATGTACTCTTCTACTCTTACTAGATTGTAAGCTCCATTAGGGCAGAGACTGGCTTATCTAAACTTGGTATCTCTACCAGCACTTAGTACAGTTCTCTGCACAATTTATGCACTTAATAAATGTTTGTTGAATTTCATTTTTTGGATGCCCTGTTTTAAGAAGGACTTTGAAAACCTGGAGAGCATCCACTAGAATGTTGAAAGAGCTTAGAGATCATGTCTTATGAGGGAATGGTTAACCTGGCAAAGAGGCAGCACAGGGATTTAAAGGCTCTCCTGTGCAAGATGGTTTAGACTCCTGCTGGGCCCCAGAAGTCAGAACCAGGAGCATTGAGTGGGAGTTATAGGGGGGCAGATTGGGTCTGGCTCACAGGACAGACTAAACAGTTTGAGCAGTCTGAAAGTCATATGGCTCCTTTGGAGGCTAGCATTCCCCTTTCTTTTGAGTCTTCAAACCCTTAAAGGCTGGATGACTCCTTGTCAAAGATGCTATAGAGAAGATTCCTTTTCAGGAATAGAGAAAACCATTTGACCTCATTTTTCTTCAAATTAAGATTCTCTCCTTCTATGAATTGGATGCCATCCTTGCCTCCTGAAGTTTTGTTGTAATGGGACTACAATAAATATATATATATATATATATATATATATATATATATATATATATATATATATATATATATAGCAAAAAATAGACTCAGAAAATAACACATTTATATAGGTCCCTAAGGATTGCTAAGCACTGCTTACAACTGCCCTATTAGATGGGTATTCCATGCTTTAGGGTCCACATTTTAAGGTTCAGATAAGTGAAGTGACTTGGCTGAAATTCTTGTAACTGAGGTCAGAGTCCAGCCCAGGTCCCTTCCAACTCCCAAGATCTCTGTCCTTTACTCTCCATTGCCTCTCCAGAGAAGTCCATCAGGTTGTAGAATTGGTGCAGTTGTCTATGCCAGGTCTAAGAAAGGAGACACTACTTCCACCCAAAGGAGGAGATCAGGCATTCCAGAGGAAGGGTCATGCAGTGGGCCTCAGGACCTTCATCTCTAAAATGAGGGAGATTTCATAATGTGCCCCCTTCCAGCTCTACCATTGTGATTCAAGATGCCCAGGAATTTAATAGCTCGAGATCAAGGGTCAGCAGAGAGAGCACAGTGAGGCATAGGAACAGTATGGGATATGTGGAGGGAACAGGACATTGTCTAGTTTGGTGAAGTTGTAGAATACACAGTAGGGCAAGGTATGAGAGAAAGATGGAAAGGGAGAATGGTGCCTGCTTGGAAGGACCTTCACCTTTGCTTGGTAGGTAGACTAGACAGTGGAAAACAATTGACAAGTGATGAGCAGAGAAGTCCCAGTATATGAGAATGATTCATTTGGCACCTTAGGAAGACTCATCAGGCCAGTGAGGAGACTATTACAATGGTCCAGGTGAGTGATAATAAGGGCCCAAATAAGTGGGTAATAATAATCTATTAATAATTAAGAGAGGAAACGACAGAATGGAAGAGGATAGGTGTGCTGCCTTCATTTCTCTTCAGTCACTTATCCTTCACCAGGGCCCTGTTTGATTTTTCAGCCTTAGGGCTAGCCACATAAAAGCTCTAGAAGCCAGTTTAATTCCAAAAATACCTTAAGCCCTAACTCTTCCATTTTATGTTGAAGACCTCTACCCCGAGTTGTAGTAAGGGAGGAAAGGGCTGTTGGTTGCTGCTCTCTCTACCAGACCAACCTTGGCCTCTCTCCAGTGGCCTGCAAGCACTCCTGCCTGTCTGCTAGGCATAACTAGAGCTTCATGCCCATAGCAGATCCACAGCCCAGGTTAGCTCTCAAGAAGCATCAGTATGAGATTATGAGTACAGCTGAGTTGTAAGATGAAAGATGCTTAGTTATGTAAGAAAGGTGATACACTGTTTTCAGTTGCTGAAAAGGCCGTGTATATGGAGCATTGCTATCCTTTTGTATTCAAAGATGGTGTTTACTGATTCTGGTATCAAAAAGAAGCCACACAGCTAGCAGAGCACACAATAGGAACTCAATAAAAAAATACTTGTTGGAAAAATCTGACTCTTCCTTCTCCTTTACCCTTTCTATAAATTAGTTGCCAAGTCCTATGAATTTCTCTAATAACTTGTTCTTTTGCTTCTTCCATTCTACTTCACTGTTACCAAATTAATTTAAGCCTTCTTACCACTTGGACACCTCTGTGTTACTCTCTATAATTGGTTTTCGTCTGTCTCTCCAGTCCAGCCTTCATAGGCCACTAATCTTCCTACCACATAGGCTGGTCTGGCCACATTTCTCCCCTGCTCAAAAAACTGTCAGTTGTTTCCCATTGCCTTTAAGAAAAAATGCCAAAGCTGTTCAAGGCCCTTAACTATCTTTCCAGCTTTTATCTCCTGTTGTTCCCCTCCACAAGCTACATTCCTACATCCCCTGCCTCTATACATATGTGCATGTTAGCCCTCCATGCCCAGGCCCACTTATGGAAATCCTCCCCTGGCTTCAGTACTTATCTTATCACTTGGTCCAAGAATTCTTCCTTCCAGGGGCAGCTGGGTGGCTCAGTGGATAGAGAGCCAGGCCTAGAGATGGGAGATCTTAGGTTCAAATCTGGCCTCAGACACTTCCCAGCTGTGTGATCCTGGGCAAGTCACTTGACCCCCATTGCCTAGCCCTTACCACTCTTCTGCCTTGGAGCCAATACACAGTATTGATTCCAAGATGGAAGGTAAGGGTTTAAAAAACAAAAAAAAAGGATTCTTCCTTCAAAAAGTAGAGGAACAAACAAAGAGAAATGTAATCAATTCTAACCAATAGAAAATGGTGTTTGAAAAACAATATGGATATTTCAAAGAATTCAGAAAATTGATAGTTAGGATCCTGTGGACTAAAATCACTCACGGGAAGTTGGCCTAAGAGGTGTGCGAAATCAAGAACAAAGTCCGAAGTCACAAAGAGAAACAATTCTGACATAGAGGAAAAAGGAGTCATTTAAAGACACTAACATGGGTGCACAGGGAACTCACCAACCAACTTAGTGGAATTTTAAAAAAATGTACAGAAGATGGAAGGATGGATAACAAGAGTGTCCTCAGAAGGGATTAACAATATCAAGGTTAGTGTCAGGCTGGCAAGGAAAACTTAAGGATAATGAATAAGGCTTTTTAAAAGTTTCATTAGATCAGAGAGACAGAACTTTGGGTTAGGTTAATGAAAACAAAGCACAGCTATTCGGCCCTTATTCTGCCTATATTCTCTGTGAAAAAAATAATCTTTTGATGGGAAATGACAGAACAAATGTAGCCAAGAAGAAGTTGATATCCAAGCTAAGTCAGGACATAGAAAGCACCTGGTCAGCCAGAAAGAATTCAGATCACCTGCTCCTAAAGAAGTACATCCTAAGAGCCTGTGTCCCAGATCGTAGAGATAGTGGAGAGAACTGAGGACATGCTGAAGGGCTGAGGGTGGCCAATTTATTTTTTAGGGAATAGAAAAGAATCATTTGGCTACAGGCCATCTTGACTTAGATTGCTGGGGAAAAAAATTTAGAACATGTTAATTAAAGGAATCGTTAATGGACAAATACAGTTAGTACATAGCCATGCAGAATAGGCCAAATTCATTTTCTTTTTTTGATAGAGATACCTTCTAGTTGCATTCCAGGGGAATATTGCAGAAAAGTCTTATGGAGCAAAGTCTTGTGCTATTTTTGTTGAAAAGATGGAGAAATATGGGCTAGTTACAAGGTGGATCACTAATAATGTCATATCAGCTTGGAAAATCTCCAAGACAGTGACCCAGGAATCTGTGCTGGGCCTTGTGCTGTTCTTCAGTGACTTAGATAAAAGCACAGATGGCATGCTTATCAAATTTGCAAAGCTGAGAAGAAATAGCCAGTATACTAGATGGCAAGATCCAAACATTATTAACAGGCTAAAGTTGAACTTCAAAAATGAATGATGTCTTATATTTGGATTCTTAAAAATCACTTGCATAATTATGAAGTTGAGAGAGGCATTGCTATGCATCTGATGATCTACAATAATCTTGTGGTTTTCATAGACTACCAGTTTGGAATGAGGGAACAAACCTGGTAGAGCAACCCCAAGAGCTGAATTCTGTCCTGGAGACCCATGGGGAGGCCTGTTTTCAGCTCTGAGGCCATATTTTCAAAAGGACATTTGAAACTTACAGTTCCTAGGAGCACAACCAACATGATGAAAGCCCTCAAATTCATGCCCCATGAGGATCCCATGGAACCCTGGAGAGGAGGGTCTTTGTTTAGTTTAGAGAAGACTTGGAGGTAGGGCATGAGAAAACTGTCAAGTATTTGAAGGACTTTCATATGGAGAATTAAATAAACAGGTTTTTCTTGGCCCCAGAGGATGGAACCAAGAACAACAAATGGAAGTAGAGAAGTAAAATGTAGGCTTTATATAAAGGGGGAAATTTTCAAACTAGAGTCACAGTAAAATGGAGTGGGCTGCCTGGGGAAATAGCAGGATTCCTCCCTCCTCAGCAGAGGAATCCAGGCAAAGGTTTGGTGATGCCTTATCGGGTATGATTGGCAGTTTCTTGTTCAAATACAGATTGGCCTAAATGGCCTCTGAGGCCTGTCTCTTCCAGCTGACACCCTGTGATCTTGATTTCCTCTTTCTTCCCCTCTTTGCAGTTTGGAATTAACCTTTCTCCTTGTTTCTTGTGTTACTTTGTCCTCACATTCTAACTTAAATGTTATTTGTGTGCATGTCTTAGTTTCCTGTTAGGCTGTAAGCCCTGTGAGGGCAGGACTGTCATGTTCCACCTCTGCACCCTTAGAGTGTAGCAGAGTACCCTGCATAAAGAAGTGCTTAATAAATGTTTATTTGAATTGACTTGATAAATGAATTGTGTGGTGTTTCAAATGTATGTTTTTATCTCCTGCAGCTAGAAGATCATGAGTATAAGCCTTTGGATCCAAAAGACATACGTCTTCCACCCCCCATGCCTCCCAGCGAGAGGCTCTTGGCCGCAGTGGAGGCATTTTATAGCCCTCCATCCCATGATAGACCTAGAAACAGGTAAGGGTGGGTATGGTGTAGTCAGTATGGCCCAGAGAGAGTAGAGTATGGAGATTCTAGTCTCAGCACTGCCACCAACCAGCCATTTGACCTTGGGGAAGTTAGTTGTTTTTTTTTTTAATAGCTTGGTAACCCTCCATGCTGATAGGGTAGTCAAGGAAATCAAAGGAGAACTAAAACAAGAGACAAATTTAATTCAGCCAGGTCTGGGTCCCAGATATAAAACCATTTAACCCTTCACATTATCCCCGACCTTGTTAAACTGCGCTGAAATTCCATTGGTTCTCTCTAGTCTTTATTTCATTTTTCTATTCACTCAATATATTATTTATTATTCCCAATCTCTTTCACTTTATCTTACTTTGCATTTGTATTTACTGTCCATTGTACTTCAAAATCCAGTTTTCCATTGAAGTCTAATTCATGTCCTACCTTCTACAGAAACCTTTCCTGATTCAAGAGGAAAGTTAATCTCTACCTTCTGAATCTTTCGTGCTTTTCTGACCCATCCTGAGCAATTAACACATTCTGCTTGAGTCTGTTCTTTTCCCAGTATTCTAAGAGTCTATATTGTATAGTCACTTTTTATTTGGTTGAATTGAATTTAATTTGTTTAATTAAAATGAGAGAAAGTATGAAGAGTTTATTGAATGGTAAAAATTAGAAGTTATTTAATACTGTAGTCACTTGCTAAGAGTATTTCAAGCAAAGAGTGTCCATTTCCCCATCAAATTACATTATGGCAGAAAGTTCTGAGTTGAAGATTTCCTTTGGTGCTACTAGGAATAATAATATGCCATGGCCCAGGGTGTTGGGGATTTCTGATCCAGATTTTACATACCTATTCCATGAAGTTTGTTTTTTTTTAAAAATATGGCATCTGAAGAAGAGATGCTCAGAATTAGTTGTTCAGGAAAACATACATGTCTTACAGTGAAGGCTGGGAACAGAATGGACTATATGAGTTCTTCAGAGCAAAAATGAGAGCCAGGAGGAGAAAAGGGCAGGAAAAGAGAAACAGGTGAGAACTTTAAACAAAAATTTTTTTATTGATTTCTGATGTCTTGAATTATATGTCCAGACAAATGGTATTCCCTAGGTCCATTGAATGTTTAAAATAAGACCAAGGTCAATACCATTTTTCTCTTGTAATGGGCTTGCTGGGTAAAACAGAATGTTTGCCTTATTTTTCTTAATCTATCTTCAACAATATTAGGTCATGTTGAATTGTGTCTAATTGTGTTAATATTTAGAAGGGAAATTAGCTTCTTTTTTTTTGCAAATTCCTAAAATCAGGATGTAGTGTTGCTACTAGATGTGGAAATTACAGCTTCCATATTGTCTTCAGGAAATTATATTGTTACTTTATCAGGAAGAAAAAAAGCAAAGCAATTTGTGTTTAGAAACAGATTGTTTATAGTAATATCAGGGCCTCTACTCAAATTTGTTTATTCTAGTTCATCAGCAAGAGATGAAATCAAAATATCTTCTGCTTATTTTTCCTTCAGAAGTGATATCAAGTATTTTAATTTTTTGTGTGTGGCAACACATAGATTAGAAGTCGTCAGAATATTTTGCTCATATGATTCTTTCTGCAGTGGACCATCCCGATCCCGGAGCAGGTCTAAAAGCAGAGGTCGTTCTTCTTCACGTTCCAATTCAAGATCTTCCAAATCATCTGGCTCATACTCACGGTCACGGTCTCGCTCGTGTTCTCGATCCTATTCACGATCTCGATCCAGGTAGGTTACAACTAGGCCTTTCTTCATAAAGAAGAGCCCCTTCAGTATTTTCTTGGCTGGATGCTTACAGTCAGTTTTTCTGGAGGAGAGTTTAATGGAGTTAACACTCTTGTGATACAGGAGCAGAAGCCGGTCACGTTCTTCACGCAGCAGATCACGGTCAAGGTCCAGGTCCAGGTCGAAGTCTTACTCCCCAGGAAGGAGGCGCCGGTCCCGATCTCGGAGTCCTACTCCTCCGTAAGGTTCTTCCCTTTTGAATGACCTGATGGCAGACTGTTTCTATGTAGATTCATAATCTTCTGGTGCTTTTCTGTGAATATTTTAAAAGTCCTAATTAGAAGCCTAATATGTTCAGCATGGTGCAGTTCCATTTGTAGGTTGATCGAGGACTGTTTTAATTAGTCCAAATTATAGGCCATCTCTTGCCTTCCCGTTTCACTAAAGTATACTTGAATTTTCCTTGTTTTTGCTGTTATAAGTTTTAAAAGTTATGCTTAGTTTTCTAATCTCTAAAAACACTTTCACGGTACAACAAAACTTTTCTTAATTTTAGTTCCTCAGCTGGCTTGGGCTCTAATTCAGCACCACCCATACCTGATTCAAGACTTGGAGAAGAAAATAAAGGACACCAGATGTTAGTGAAAATGGGTAAGACTTTTCTAATATCTTAAGGGGAAAAAAAACATGCTTCTGAGCCTATTTTTTTGATGTGGCTGACTACTTCTGACCATTTTTCTCTTAGCAGACTCTTGTGAGGAAAGCACATTATATGTTCGTGTTTTAGTTAATGTTTTTAAGGTTTCCAAGAACCATTTTCTTACAACAAACCTGGGAGGGAGGGGGAGTACAAGTATTATTACCACAATTTTACAGATATGGAAAGAAAGTGAAAGAAGTAGACAGTGAGGGGAGTCATATAGTCAAGTCATTAGAAGGACCATGATCTAGTGTTCTTTGAACTATACCACACTTATTCTTAAACTGTGAAGTGCCATATTAGTATGAACTGTTACCATATACAGAAATTAACAGCATTTTTTGGGCATTTTTGAAAATAGATTTATAATCATTTCTGGAAAATCATAAGATCTAATCCTGATTTTTAGCTTTCTACTAGACAGCTGATTTTTAACTTCCAAAGACTCCTAGACATTCTTGTGAAGGGTTACATTAAAATGCATTATTTCACAAATTAAGATTCATTTGTAGATTTATAAATGTTTATCTCATCTTTTTCCAAGGATGGAGTGGATCAGGTGGACTGGGAGTGAAGGAGCAAGGAATTCAGGACCCGATTAAAGGGGGGGATATCAGAGATAAATGGGATCAGTACAAGGGAGTGGGAGTTGCTTTGGATGATCCATATGAAAACTACCGCAGAAACAAAAGTTACTCGTTCATTGCACGTATGAAAGCCAGGGATGAATGTAAGTAAATTTGTTGAGTTTCTCCACTAAGAGAGCAGGGCTCTCATGTTGCCTAGGCTACATGACTACAATTTAACACAGAAGATTCAAGAGTTAAAACTTTTTTTTTTTTGGTTGGAAACTTTGTCTTTTTTGAATTTTGTTAATCTTTTTTGGAAAAGTTTTGCTAAAAGTAAAATCACTTCTTTGTTGTCTACTTGCTGTGTAGCCTTTCTGTCCTTTGTTATAAATCTTAATCCTAAATTGAAACTTGCTGTGGAAGTCAGGATCATAGTAACAACTTAGTTTTAACCAAGGTATATTTCTCTGAGGGAGTGGCAGGAAACGAGATGAAGACCATGGCATGCAATTCTGACAAGGCCCAGCACCTGAATATAATGGAAATCATATACATACGCTTCGTCTGTGACTTGAACTCTTATTATTAAAAAATATCAAATGAAAAAGGATACAGAAGCCCTTACAACTGTCTTCACCATTTATGCGTGAACTTTTTTCCTTTCCAGTGAAGCGTGAAACCCAGGATCCTCCACCCCCTGAATAGGAATCCTTGAAATCTGAAGAAATGGATGTCTTGCACCTTTAAATCAAATTTCAGCATCTTACATAAACCAAGACTAGTGTCTTGAGAAAAGGACATTAAGTGATTATAGCCAACAAGGAAGTAGATCAAAAGCCATGATGTGCTTTAACCTATCTTAAAATTATTGGTTGGTAGTAATAAAAACTAAGGCTAGACATTACTACACAATATTTAAAGTCAAAACAAATAACCCTTTTGTTTTGAAGATGGCCTGCATTTTTTTAGTTCCGTATGGTTCAGTTTTAGTCCAATGTATATTTATCTAAGACTATCCATAGTAGAGATCATTTGAAGCCTAATTCCTCTAGGATATGCTGACATTTAGGATTCGGGTTATACTTTTCTTAAGTGTTAGCCTTTTGAAATGGATAGATGCTATCAGGAAGAAGCAAACTGATATGAGGACACAGGGCAAAAGCGTCTTCCAGTTCTGGGATTGCTGACCTTTGAAAAAGCTATATATACTTAATGTTTTTATTTATAGGAGGACCTGAACACCAGCACCTGTGTGCTCCCAGCCCTCAGACTCTGTCTTGGGCATCTAAGCCAATTAAAGATTCTGCAGCTCTGTGATTTCACCATTTTTATATTAAAACCACAATAGCAAAGGGAGGTGGAAGAGAAATGAAAAATATACCTTATCATTGAGGCATTACTGGAAACCTCAAGTGAAGCCATTTTCTTTTTCTGGACAGTACCTAGATACACTAACAAGGTGTGTGACAATGTGCAGAGAGCTAAGTGTTGGTGGGCAGGTTGGTGCAATGCCATCTGTTTGTATAGTAACAACTTTGGAACCTTTGTTTTAAAAGATGCAGAAATCTCTCCCAGACTCTTAAGACCCAACATGATGAAATATTTGATTCTGTTCTAGATTTCCCTTAGCTGTGAAACTATTCAACTGTGTCTGATTCCGAATAAAATGTCAACGTGTGATGTTACAAATTTCTTGTGGATTTTACTGTTTTGCCTTCAAATAAAGACTTTTTATAAAGAAATATGTTTAGTGTCTTAGTTTAGGAAAAGAAATCTGCTACTGGTATAACCTCAGTTTGCTATCCCTAGTTGAGTGACTAAATTATTTAACCAAGACATAGTAAAAGGAGCATCTAGGTACCACAGTGGATAAAGAACCAGGTGTGCAGTTGAAAGAACCTGGGGTGGAGTCTGGCCTCAGACACTTCCTGGCTGTGTGACCCTTGGCAAGGTCACTTTACCCCCATTGCCTAGCTCTTGGCACTCTTCCATCTTAGAATTGATACTAAGACAGAAGGGAAAGATTATTAAAAAAAAAAAATGATTAGTAAGGAAGATGACAAATGGTACTCTCCTTTAAACTATATGATTTCATCAGTGTGGACACTTGTTACACTAATACTTCTGATGCACAAGCCCTTGATGAGCTGAGCTGGCCAACCTTTCATTCCAGGGCCTTACCCCTCTAAGGTAATTTTCAGAACAATAGCACTTGCTAGAGCTCTTGCTTTGCCAGGCAACCTTTTAAGAATCCAGGGATATCTTCATGCTAATCAACAAGCATTTATTAAGCACCTACTAATGCTGCCAGATGTTGGGGATGCAAAGACAAAAATGAAGTAGTCCTTGTCCTCATGGAGTTCACATTCAACAAAATGATGAAATGGAAACTGGCACTTTAACGCTGGAAATTCACAAATACTCCAAACATCCAGATGAAAGGAGGAGGGACATTCTCATGGCAATAGTGTTCTCTTTGGTAGACAAATTTTAACAAAGGACAACAGTATAAATTCAAATGTTCAATCTGTCTTGCCTTCTGACCTTTATAGACTGGGAACATTAATCTATTTTAAAGGATTATGTGTGATTTCTCATCCAAAGGAAAAACTAAAAATAGGCCCCGTAATAATATGATTTATTAATTCCAAAGATACCATAGGCTAAGCCAAATCTTGCTCAAATAAAGCAATAAAATGAAACATAGGTGTTGATGCTGTCCCTAACAGTGTTACTGTTTAAGAAAAAAAAAATGAACCACTGTTTAGCATAATTATATTCTTAATCCATTGTCATATTTCATTCAACTAATATTTGTTAGTACAAATCATGTATAAGATGTTAGCCATACTGGTATTAACAATGCTGAGAATCTGGTAGGTGCTTAATGAATTGATGTTGAGGCAGATTTAGTTCATAGAGAGAATATTTCCAAAATGGAGAGGAAGGAGGATCATGGAAATTTCTTGGCAAAGAGCCCTAAGCTGAAATGTGGAAGATTTAAAGGGGGTGATGGTGCTGTGCAGTATATTCCAGGCACTGGGGAAAGTTTAATCAGGGACAAGGAAATTTAAAAAGGGCAAGATAAGCATATATAATCATTATTCCAGTTTGGCCAGGTGATGGTAACTGCAAGAGTACAATGGAGATAAGCCAAAGGCTTTTGAATGCACACTATAGAATATTTTTGGTAGGCCACAGGGATTTGCTGAAGGTCTAATGGCAGCAGGTTATAGTCATGGTTTGGGAGTTTGGTTTTATGGCATCTAAAGGACAGACCTGAAGGAAGAGAGGAACAAGGAAACTTCAAGAGACTGTATGGATGCTATGGCAATTGCTACAATATCTGGATTGAAAAATAGGAAAGATGTTTCAGATAGAACCCAAAGGCTTTGGCAACTGATCAGATTTGCAAATATGGAGAAAGGACAAGAGTCAAAGATGATTTGGGTTTAGACACTGAAAAGATGATGCCAGTAACAGAAACTGGAATATTGAAAGAGGATATTTGGGAAGAAATAGAATGAGTTTAGTTTGCCAATGATGGAACATCTAAGGGTGGTTTCGCAGTTTTCCAAAGGGGCAGCAATGGATGTGTAGCTGATAAGAACAGCTAGAAGGAGGGACCAATTTAAGCCATGGAGAGAATATTTCCAAAGTGCAGAGGAAGAAGGATCATGGAAATTCCTTGGCAAGGATCTCTGAGCTGGAATGTGGAAGATTTAAAGGGGAAAGAGCTGCTGTGCAGTGTATTCCAGGCACTGGGGAAAGTTTAATCGGGGACTAGGAAATTTAAAAAGGGCAAGATAAGCATATATAGCCATTGTTCCAGTTTGGCCAGGTTGATTGCAAGATACAGGAGAACCATAACAGTCCAGTGTCCAAGAAGCTCAGGAAAGAAAGGGAAAAGACAAGAGTATCAGAACACTTGCACTAGAGAGAAGGACCTGAGTTCAAATCTAGGTTCTACTAGCTTTCCCCTTTCCCTAGGGCCATGATAGTGAACCTATGGCCCATGTGCCAAAGATCACACACCAGAATTAGTTGCTAAAAAGGCAGAGGGACTCTGTAGAGCTGTTCCCTTCCTCCTCTGCCCAGCAGCCCAATTGAAATGCTTACTCCCTCCCCTGAGTGGAGCACCTGGACTACTATTCTTTCTTGTCCCTCTGTCTGGGGTAAGGTGGCAAGCCGGGGTGGGGATGGGGCATGGCACACAGTCTGGGTGGATGAAGCACAGCACACAGTCTAAAAGGTTCACTATCACTGCCCTAGGGTATAAGTAATAAGTATATGACTTAGGGTACAGGAAATGAGACCATCTCTCACCTCCATGCCTATGGCCATGTCCCCAATGCCTGGAATCTTTACCACCACCTCTTGAAATCTCTACCTCAGCCTTACTTTCTGTAAGATACCTTTTCCTGACAACTCCAGCTGTTAGAACTCCCTTGTCCCTCCACAATTACACTGCATTTATTTTTGTATTACCTGTGTGTATTTTGGTTTCCCCCCAGGAGAGTATAAACTCAAGGGCAAAAACTGAAGCTTTTTTGTTTCTGTATCCCCAGCACCTTACCTAAAACATAGTACATACGAGGGTCTCTTCTGACTAAATGCTATGAAAAGGTTGGCCACAAGGTCAGGAAAGACCCTCCTAGGAGAAGCTAAAACAGGGGTAACTAGGAAACCTGAGTACATCAGTTGAATTTTTTTCCCAGTACTACACATGCATCTGTGATGAACCACTCTGGCCTAGATCTCTTAAGCTACATGGAAGAATTTATGTAAAATATAACAACATTAATAGGTCTTAGGTGGGGACCAAGACTTCCAACAGTACAGCAGTGTAGAAAGAGCACTTGGCTTGGTCAGAGAATAAAGGTTTTGAATTGTGTTTGGTACCTTGTATGGTCCAAAGAGCTTTAGAAATTGATAGCTTCCTTTCCAGTTCTAATTCCCATAATGTTCTGGGATATAATCACAACAGCATAGTAGGCTTGATGAGTTTAATAACTTAAATCTTCAAGTCCAAACCTTACCTATATTGGAAGCCAATCCACTTATTGATCCGACATTTCCTTTTCAACTTCCTCCAAAGCTTTCTCAATTGTCAGTGGTGGTGATTTGTGATTCCTAATATACTGCAAGATAATCAGAAATCTGTTAGCTTTCTCACCTTGACATCTCTCATAATAATCTATCTGAAATGTTGGAAAGAAGTTTGACCTTGAATTTTTCATGAGAAACAGTAAAAGGTCTACATCAATATTGGAAGCACAATCAGAAAGAGTGCTAGAGAATATCTCTGTTTTCCTAAATAAGCAGCACTAGAGACCTTGGGAAAATAATAGCAACTGATAATAACTTCAGAAACTGGCAGTTCATCATCATCATAACAACCAACACATATAGCACTTAAAAGTTTATCAACCGCTTTACAATTACCTCAGGTGATCCTCATGTAAACCCTAGGAGGGGAGTTTTCTTGTTATCCCAATTTTACAGATGGAGCTAAGAGTGATTAAATGGTTTGCCTAGAGTAACAAAGCTAATAAGTATGAGGCAGGATTTGAACTTGGGTCTTCCTGACTCCAAACCTAGCCTTCTGTCTATGCCTAGATGACTACAGATCTCAAATATCATTCTATGAATGGGAATCATCATTTGGAGGTAGAGAAATGTGCTTATTTTAAATGTCTTTTGTATGCTAGGTACTAGCTGCTTTATGTATATTATCTCATTTGATCCATGAGGTATGATATAATAGTGATATTAGTGATGGGGAAAGGTTTCATTTATTCACATGTGAAGCCCTTTGTTAAAAAACAGAACTAGTTGGGGCAGCTAAGTGGCTCAGTGGATAGAGCCAGGTGTAGAAATAGAAGATTCTGGGTTCAGGTCTGGTCTTAGACACTTCCTTACTTTGTGACCTTGGGCAATTATTCCCAGTTGTCTAGCCCTTCCTTACTCTTCTTCTGCCTTGGAACCAACACACAGTATTGATTCTAATGTGGGAGATGATTATAAAACAAACAAACAAAACTAACTACTGATAACATGGCTTGCCTTAATCCTAAATAAGTCCTTTAAAATATGGTGGAACCAACAAGGGGAAATTATAATCTGGATCTGATTCTCACTAAAAGGAAAAAAACTGGCTGTAATAGAAAAGCTGGGAACTCTGGGATGAAGTGACTACTTCCTTCTACAGTTTGTGATAAGGTAGAGAAAATCTGGTAGAAAAAAATATTTTCTGCCAGGTACTTCAGATTTGGGCAAAACTGACTGCAAGTTTCAGAGGAACAATAGAGAGAAACTCACTGACTAGAATTCTGCAGGGAAAGACAGTCCAGAAGAGATGAGTGGCTCAAAAATCAATTCTGAAGTCACAAAGGGAGAAAAATAGAAGATTTTTCAGAAGAGAATAATGTTGATGCACAAGGAACTCCCCAATCTACTTAGATTTTAAAAACAAATGTACAAAAGGCCAGGTAATAATAAATAGAAGATGAACGTGTCTGTAAAGGCAGCATCAGAGCACAGTGAATAAGAGTGCCGGGCTTGAAGTCAGGAGGGATCTGGTTTCAAATCTGGTCTCAGATACTTCCTAGCTGTGTGAACCTGGACAAGTTACTTAACCCCAATTGCCTAGTCCTTTCAATTCTTCTGCCTCAGATTTTATCTATGCCAATTCTAAGACAGAAGGGAAGAAAGAAAGATATAAAGGGAAAAGAGGATCCAGGAGAGTAATCAGTATGTTGAATATTTCAACACATCAGGCTGAGCGCCTGACTCAGTGTCCTAGCTAAGCCACAATGATGTTGTACTCTGAGCTCTGGGGACAGAAAGCCAGAAAAGGGAGGGCCATGTGTTCTGTGGCCAACTGTGAGTACTACAACAATTCCTCAGAATATAAAATGAGTTCCATTTACATCCAGTTCATATAGAGAAATGGACCAATTGATAGAAATGAGGAATTACTCTGCCCCTATCAATTCCTCTTCTGCAACAACTTTCATATTCATCTTCTCCTTCCTCTTCCTACTGGCTAGGAGGACATGTTCCCTAGAACCTGTACTAAAGGTGCCCTTGTTAAGCAATCACCTGGCCTAGTGGAAAAGCATCCTAACAGGCCTTCCCTGCCTCCACTCTCCCTCCTCCAATCCTGTAAATCTGAGTTTGAATCCCACTCTAATACTTATTTGTGTAACAATGTCCATGTCACCTAACCTGAGCCTCAGTTTCCTCAACCTCAAAAGGAAATACTATCACTTGCCTGTAATAACTACCACATAAAGTTACTGTGAAGAAAGCACTATAAGGTTTACCAAGTATTATATAATTGTAAGCTGTTCTCTGTTACAGATTATAACCTAGTCATACCATTCTTAGGCTACTTCAATGGCTCCCTACTATAAACCAAGTAATGTTCTATTTTCTTTCCTTGGCATTCAGCATCTTCCATAATTAAGTTCCATCTAAATCCCTACCATTATTTCCTATCACATGGTACTTTGTTTGGTGAATTACTAGTAAATTTACCTAATGGACATTATAGATATTGATATACCACCAACAGCCCATAAGCTCTAGGAGGAAAAGGGCAATTTTACCTAAATTCAAATCTTCCCCAAGGCCTAGCCTCTGCACCAAGCTGGTAGAGAAAATGCATTATGTTTGCTCAATGGAAATAATCCTTTTCCCACCTGAAATTCTTTCAGCTCACAAGGACAATATGTAGGTGATGAGTGTCTTCAACCATGTTCCTTTTAATCCACTCCACCTTGCTTAAATGCTGGCAGGCATGACCACTGGCACTGTGGTCCCAGTTTGCCCAGGATATATGACCATTTATTGACCTTCTCCTTTTCAAAGAATGAACACAGGATTGTCATGGGGCAGAAGATTTTCCCACAGCTTCCCAGCATTTCAAGGGGGCATAACAAAAGACCAAGAGCCAAAATGACCAAAATCTGGCTATAGCCACACACAGGAAGAGAGCTTCTTTGCCACTCCCACCCCAAAATAGTAGGTCTGTGACACAGTTACCTCTTTAGCATCTTCCAATGTATGATAATGGAATGTGTCATCTTCCAGGGACTTCAGGAGAGAAAAATGCAGATATCGACTGGTTTCCATAAACTGCTTTGTCAATGTCAGCTGCTGTTTTAACATGTCATTCAGAGCAAAGACTGCGGGACTATAGGCTGTCAGAGCTGTAAACATGAAAAAAAAAAGATTTTATGCTGATATGAAATTATTTAGTTAAAAATAGCACTACTAGGGGTAGCTGGGTGGCTCAGTGGATTGAGAGTCAGGCCTAGAGATGGGAGGTCCTAAGTTCAAATTTGGACTGATACTTCTTAACTGTGTGACCCTGGGCCAGTCACTTAACTCCCCATTGCCCAGCCCTTACTGCTCTTCTGCCTTAGAACCAATACATAGTATTGATTCTAAAATGGAAGATCAGGGCTCAAAAAAAAAAGCACTACTGTCATCTGTCCCTTATTCAGAGAGCAAGTCACCTTGCTAGTGAATTACATAGCTAATTCTCTGGCTTGGCTTTTTGGACATAGATCTCAAAGGTATTTCCAACCAGGAAACAGGAAAGAAGGGGAAATAAACATGAGATGTTGAATCCTGGACCTTACACAGTCCCTCTGACCAGCTGTATCCTCCATTTTTAGGGGCTAATGACTAAAGCTCCAGTTCCATTTAACAGCTCAATCTCAACTAGCTTTCCAGAGGGATATTTTCTTCATAGAAATATGAAGAATAAATATAAAAGCACTTTCTCCAATACTTTGGGGGCATAATTCCCCTTCACTACCTCCATTTGGAGAGAAAGGGGAAGATTAGGCTAAAAATCTGGTCCAGTTCCTACACAGCACCAATCCCACTAAATTACCCTCTAAGCATGGCATGAATCCATATTTCAGGCTGGGCTCCTAAAAGTTACTCCCTAAAACCACTCTTTCCCAATCAGAACATCAACATTCATAATGACAGGATGCCAAGGGAAGCTTTACTCTTCATACATTGGGACACTGATGACACTAGCTATAGAACCTAATCTCTGGAATGTCAAGATGTCAAGGAAGCCCTCTGGACGTTTCAAACTAACCAGGTCTTGAGCTCCACTCCCTTATCAGTCACCAAGCTCCCCCAAGAGCACTGAGGCCAAGAGACCATAACTTTCAGAATGCCTCCACAACCAAAGAGCCTCTGTCTCCATGTGTGGTTAGCTGACCAGAACTAGTCTCTCGAAGACCCTTACCCTCCTCCTCTTCCAGAAAGAGGCACTATCTTCTGCCTAGCTTTCACCATATAGAAACCTCATTTGAGGACTCTGAGTATATACCAGACCCTCACTTTGAGGGCATGCATACACCTGCTACTTTCCCAGGGCATGTATCCAAAACAGGACAAAGAAATTTCCAAGACTTGACAAACAAATTGATTGTTCTCCATTTTAGCTGATTCACTTGGACAAAAATAAGACTTCGAGAAAGAGCTTTGTCAAAGAGTCTTCAGCAAGAAAATTAAGGCCTTAAGGAAACAGGTGGGGTTTTCTTCACTGCTGCCTTTTGAAGGCAAGGGATTCAGAAGTGAAAAAGTAAAATTGGGAAGGAAACAGCTGGCTAAGAAAAGGATATCTGAAAGTGGAATTTGTATTTCTGAACCACAGCTCAAAATACAGAAATAACTGCTGTTGTCCAGGAACCAAGTATATCTAACAAGGATAAGATGTACTGAATAGTGTCAAGAGTCCTAACACTACTCCAGATGAAAACTGAAACATCAAAAAGAGTTTCCTTTTTTGTTTTGTCTTAAGTTATACTAGGGAAAAAAGGATAAAAAAATGGATGGGACTACCACTCAGATTGTATGAATAATGTAACTAATAAAAGAGAGAACGAAGTCTTATTTTTCCCTTACAAATTTCCTTAATTTTTAAACTTAAAAAAATCTTTTTTTCTCTGTTGGAGAGAATAGGCTTTGGATTGAGTGGACAGAATAAATAGGACTCCACACCTATTTAGTAAAAATACAAAATAGGCTGGAAGAATTAAGAAAGCTCGGATTGTTAGTACAAAGGGTACCACTGTATTTCTTACTACACGATATCAAGCCTGGAGATAAAGTGTATGTGAAGAATTTTGTTAGAGAAACATCTACAAAGCCTAGATGGAATGGCCCTCTAGAAGTAGTTATGACTACTCCCACTTCCATCAAAGTTTCTGGGAGGGATCAGTGGTATCATGCCTCACATGTGAAACATTATATCCACAACACTGACAGCTACTTAGAAGATTTAGAGGAAAATCCTGAATAGAATGCAAAAGGAAATATAGAAAAACCTGAAGTAATGCCAAATGCCCTAACAATAGCTTAAATTGTCCCTATAAATGAGAAAAACGAGAGTAAAAGAAAACAAAGCAGAATAATGGCACTCCATAAATATATGAGATAGTCCCAGGTATCAAGACAATAACTCCAGATAGATCTTTGCTAACAGTGAAACAAACTCTTACTAACAGGAAAACACAAACATCTTTGCTAAAACACACTGTGAATAATCTCTGTCTATATCAACAAGCAAGTATAAATCAAGGGTAAAAGAAAGCTTCTATTTCTAGAAATATTCAAATATCCAAATCTCCCAATATCCAAATCTCCATAAATTCGGAACTTCAAAGAACCAGACACCAAATTACAAAATTCAATATCAAACATAAAAATTATAGGACACACTTACAACTGATTAGAAAAATATATTACATATATCCACGCATGAAGAGTTCACTTACCTACATGCATATGCACACATGAAGAAAAGTCACTCTTACCCACATGCATACAATAATCTTACACACATGCATGATCCTGTATGTTAAAATCATCAGAGAACACAGGCCTTCAATCAAGGGAAAATGACAGGCAAAAGATGAATGCTGTACAGAGGAAGATTCAGGACCTGCATATTTTCATTCAATCAACACCAAGAACACCAAAAGAATTTTGAAATCAAGGACTGTTGATAAAGGGTCACATAAGACTGTTTGTCATACATGTTAATTTCATATAGGTCAATGCATATACATTTACACAAAAGCATAACATGGAGAGGACTCATGGATGGGGTAATAACTTATAATTAGTGTACACATACATTTGATACTGACATGTTATTTGAGTTTCTGCAAGACTCAGGCAGGCAGGAAGTTACAAAAATTCTTGTCTGAATGACTTCTGGTCAGAACTCATATACAAATGTATCTTAGTGTACATATGTAAAGTTTGTACAGAAAGAACAATGTACATTTGTAAAATACTAATGGATTAATCTACTAATATTAGTTTTTAGGATACTAAAATTTACTAACAATTAACACACAGGGAAAGGAAAGACATAGCTCAGGGAAGTTTGAAACTTAAGACAGATTAGGGACAGAATGATACTTTATCTTATGATAAGTTTAAATAGACATATAGTTACCTTAGCAATAAATAGAGTTTATAAAAGTTCATACTTAGAAAATGTTATACAGTTCATTGTGATAGGAAACTTTGTTACAAAAATCTATAATTGTTGAATTTGTTATTTCTGTTCAAAAACATATTTCTGTATTTGAATTTGACTTTCAATACCTTTTTCCATTTTCCTACAACCCCAAATCTTAGATTAGGATTTAGAAAGAATTAGGATAGTGAAAATAGATTAGGATTTCTTATTTTTTTTGGGGGGGGGGGTGGAATATTTAGGATAGTATGTTTCATAGAATAGACAGTTGGAATTAGCATATAATTTAGGTATTATAAATAATGGACAAAAGTCTGGTTATCTTTTGTATGAACACAGAAATGGGGGATTGTAAACAAGGAATTTGCCAAGAACAAGGGAGACCTGCAAAGGTTGAAGAAAATGTGTCTGGAAGGACAATGGAAATTAAGGAGCTGGTGGGGGAAGGGAGAATTCTACGGATGATTCAAAAAAGGAGAAAACTGTTGGCCAGAGGAGTTTCTGGTCAGTCTCTTACCTAAGACTCTGGAAAGAGCTGGTTATCTCTTCTAATACCCTTTTTGTCTGGCCAAGCTGAAGGAAAGTGTTTTGCCTTAGACTGAAGATCACCCTGGATCACAATTTCCCCGAGGATAACTATATCCCTTGAAAGACAGTTTTGATCCCACCATCAAAAAGTAGCCATAGAGAATAGTTGGCAGTGTCTCCTTGGTCCCTCTTCCCTCTACCCTCTGCTCGTTCTCTTCTTTTCAAGAAATAAATTAGATAATTTAGATTACAGAAGAGGTGTCTCAAATAGCAGGGAGGAGTTTTAAATCAAAGAAGAAGAAAGCCAGGAAGGGTTGTCTCACCTTCTGATCAGGTCAGGGTTGACTCCATTAAAGTTGTCCAGCCTAGTGGAGGAAGAGGGAAGGTGCTACCCAGAAATCAGTCCCCAACAGCAGCTGGTTTTGTCGTCCCAGCATCTTTCAAGCCCCTCCCTCTCCTTTTCTCTCTTTGAAAGGCTCAGTGGCTTGAAAGCAAGGGCTAAAAATGGAAGGTATTGGTTTCAGGTATGGTCTCAGATACTCAGCTGTGTGACCTTGGACAAGTCACTTAACCCCCCATTGCCTAGCCCTTACCACTCATTTGCCTTGGAACTGTGAGGACTGGATTTAGCTCTCCCCTGATTATAACAATGAAGATACTTAGCTCTTCCTTTATTGTAAAGATAAAATTGCAATCTCCTGGTTGTAACAATGAAGGTACTTAATTCTTCCTTTATAGCGAAGCTAGAATTGTAAACTACAATCTATTTTTAGATTTTAATCCACAAAAAGGTCATAACTTAGTATTTGAAGGACATCTACTCATTTCAACCACAAAAAGGTGTTAAGTAACTAGAAAAGTTGAACTAACCAAAAGAGGTGTTAAGTAACCCCCCAAAAGATATAATCTAACCAGAGAAGGTGAGAACTAAAGAGTGGGCAGTCCTGGAGAAAATCTAACCAAAGAAGGTGAGAACTAAAGAATGGGCAGTCCTGGAGAAAAGTGTCTGCTGTGACTGGTAGACGTGAAATTTAGGGGAGGTGACACAAGAGAAAAAGATCTTTAAAAAGAGGACAAAAGGCCAGAAAGAAAGATTTGGACATATTCGGATTCAGACATTTTTCAGAGATTTCTGATTTTAAGAGATATTCGATTTGAGTTTCGAGTTGGAGGCGCTGACTCGGAGAGACTGGAAGACAGACCCTTGAGGAGCCCCTGGAAGATAGCCACCCAGACTTCTTTCCATTTAGACTGTCACCATTGGTGAGTGAAAGGCTGATTTAGTGACCCCACCTTTCTGGAGGCATGAAGCCTAAAAGTAAGGCCCATTTTCTTGAGATTCTCTTCCTCTGGCTGGGACTTAGAAATTCTAACTGATATAAGAAGCCAGAGTTCTCTCTCTCTCATGCCTTAGTATCTTCCTTCTATTGTAAATATTGTAAATAAACTACCATAAATTCAATTTACTTTAGTAATTCATTTTGGGATTTAGAAATTAAATCCTTGGCAACCACCTATATAAATATTTAGAGTCCAACCACAATTTGATTTTAACATATTCAATATGCAATATTGATTTTAAGATGGAAGATAAGGGTTTTTTAAAAATATAGGAAGAGAAGAAGTTACTGACAGTGAACCCAGTTTGCTCTACATAATTTCAAATTACCTGTTCCAGATAAATTACTGAAAGAAATAACATGTGATTGCTGAGCCACTGTTCATAACCTTAAACAGACTATAGAGAATGAAAAGGGGGCACTACAGGACTGCAGGAGGACACAAGTCCCTATTTTTTTTAAAGGTTAGAAACTTTCTGCTCCAAAATATAGGCAGGAAGCTTAATTATGTTTTCTGATAAAACTATATTATTAAAAAGACATTTAGTAGAGAAACAAACAATAATTATAGAGCCAGTTTAGCTTCACAAACAGGTTATGCCAACTTAACCTTTTTTCTGACATTAAAGGGATAGTTACTTATATATAGGAAAACATTATAGGTATAGTTTACTTAGATTTTAGCAAAGTACCTGAGAGTGTATCATACTTTTATTGTGGAAAAGACAGTTAAATGTTAAACAATTGTACAATAAGGTTATAAAACTGTTGGAAAGCCATAACAAATGAATCCTTTGGGAAAAGATCTCCTATAAAGTACACCAGGCATCTATACTTGGCATTGTGCTACAATATTTTTATTCATGAATTAGTTAAAAACTTATCAAATCCACAGATGAAAAAAAGCTGAGAATAAATAAATAAATGGGAAGGATAGCTAACACACTGGATAATAGTCAGGATTACTTCAGAAGACTGATAATACCACTTTTATGGGCATTTTCTTTTACCAATGCAGATCCTAAAACTTCTTTGCTTTAATAGGTTTACGAATGGTCATAGTCCCAAATTCATTACATAATGGCCAACTTCCAAGGAATGAGCCTCTCAATGAGTCATGATGGCTCTTAAAGGAAGACACATGGAGTCTATTGCTAGGCCAATGCTCAAAGCTTTTCACTTTGAGAGAGCCAGACTTTGTACTTCTCTGGCATAACAGTTAAGGATCCAAGGTCACTTCTATCCCTTAATGAGGCAGACTAGAACATAAATGGAGTTTACATGCCTTTGGTAGTATGTCATTGGTAGTAAAATGTATCATAACAAATGTTGGAGGATAAGAAGGGATTGCAGAGAAACAGGCATGGAACAATGGACAAGTGCAAACTTTTTGAAGAAGGATCTGACAACGTACAAGAAAAGTCACTCAACTGTTCATAATCTGATTCAATGATCCCATTGATGGCTCTTTATCTTAAAGATTTCATTAAAAGGTGGGAGATGGGGAAGGATTTATCTGCACCCCCAAAGACCCTTTTTATCTATAATACTGAAAACAACTTATATGTCTAATAATTAGGGAAAGGGTGGATCTCTTATGGCCTATTAATATGAAATAACATGGCACTACTAAGTTTCCTATGATGAATACAAGGAAATATAATAAGACATACAAAGTGATTCAAAATATAGTAAGTAAAATAGAAACAATGTCAACAATGACTATAAGAATATGTTTTTTAAAGAGATTTATAAAGATAGAAGATTTAGAAGGAAACAGAGGAGATGTATTGTTAGATTTTGTTAGAAAGTGTGTTTTTCCAACTGCTTGATCACACGGTTCGATGGGGATATGATTGGGGAGGTAGACTCTAAATGATCACCCTAGTGCAAATATCAATAATATGGAAATAGGTCTTGATCAATGACACATGTAAAACCCAGTGGAATTGCGCATTGGCTACCGGAGGGAGGGAAGGGGAGGGAAAGAACATGAATCTTGTAACCATGGAAAAATATTCTAAATTAATTAATTAAATAAAATTTTCCAAATTAAAAAAAAAAAAGGTGGGTTTTGTAGCAAGAGTATGATTGACAGGCCTGGATTCTGAGAGCCACTGGGTCAGGATTCTAAACTGTTGAAAGGAACAGGTTTCCAACAGTCAGTTTGGAGCTGAAAGTGAAGATTGTAAAGTGAAGGTCTGATTTCTCCTGAACTCTCTTGAACAACTTGCAAGCAGTTTCTTTGAATACCCCCAAACAGGGGTGAGAGGACATCTCCATACACTCTGGTGGACAGAGTGGAGACTTGGAGAAAACCACTATTCCTGGGACAATTGAGGATTCAGCTAGATTCCTGTACCTGACCCACCAAAGACTGTCTGTGAGAAATCTGGTTCCCTGTTGGACTTACCCTTAGGAAACTTAGGTATTTAGTTTAGAGTAGTTAGATAGTGGGTTTAATGACTGGGTTAAGAGTCAGATGCTAACCTGTTATCCTTGATTCCATTCCCCAAACCTTTCCCTTCCCTGTTAATAAATTCAATTTTATTTATATGTGCCTTCTTCCTCTGTGTAATCTTCTTTTCCCCCTTTCCTAAAAACCATTATAACAGTTTTTATATAATTTTTTAATTAAAAATTTAAACAGCTTAAGGTTAAGAGTTTTAGTTGGAGAATTATTTCTATATTTGGTCTAATTATTTATTAGTACTTGTTTTAAATGTTAAGTTTATAATAATAAATATTATATATAAAAATTTATATATAATTATATATACATATAAATATAATAAATTCAGGGCCTTTACCTTCTATTGCATCTGCAGTAATCACATGACTGGCAATAGGTTCAGGATCCACATAAGTTCTACCCAAACTTGGGCCAATAGTCGCCATGCTCTCTAGAGTTTAAAAGACAAAATGTTAGAATTCTGATCTATATACATTAAGGGTTGAAAAATAACTAACTGCTTTTTCACAATAATAAAAGCAAATGGGAAGCTAGGTAGCGCAGTGTATAGAATACCAGGCCCAAAGTCAAGAAGACATCTTCTAGGGGGCAGCTGGGTGGCTCTAGACTGAGAGCCTGGCCTAGAGTCGGGAGGTCCTAGGTTCAAATTTGGCCTCAGATACAGCGCTGGCCAAAAAGATACCATGATAGCCAGCCTAGGGCTTGGCCTCTGCAAGCTTAAGAGGCTAGTCTCAGATGACAACCTGTCATCACCATCTTCATACTTGAGAGGCAGATGGCATTGTGGAGAATGCTGGACATAGGTTAAAGACCAGAATTTGCATCCCACCTTAGATCCTAACTAGCTATGTAATCCTGGCCAAATCACTTAATGTCTCAGTCTCATTTTTCTCTTCTGTAAAATGAGGGAGATGTTAAAGGTCCTTTCTGATTCTACCCTATAATCCCAAGTCTTTACTAGACAAGACCTAATGGAGTTCAGATGCCTCAAGCACAGCCTTTAAGAATCCAGTCTCCTCAATGCCTCAGTAGGAAAAGATTTTAGTAGAATAACAATTAAATATTTTAAGAATTAATTTTTGTTCTCTTTCTGATCACAATGATGATTTTTACAACTGCATTTCATTGTTCACATTCTTCTGATTTAATGATATTAACCTTTATTAATAACCAGTTTTTCTCTGCTTATTCCAATAGGCAGATGTGAACTGTGTCCAAATGTGTCCAATGTGTCCAATGTGTCCAAATGTGTCCAAATGTGTCCAATGTGTCCAAAACAACACTCATTTTCCCTCTCTAAAAACCATTCTTCCAAGCTTATGGCTTTCTATTGAGGACATCATCTTTCCAGTTATATCCAGGTTACCAAACTCAGTGCCATTCTTGACTCCTAACACTCTTCTCACATATCAATTAAGTTGCTTTGTTTCTATAATATCCTTTATATTTACTCACCCTTTCTCTCTACTAACATGACAATCAACCTTGTTCTTTACCTCTCATTTGGACTACTCTCATTTGGTCTCTCTGCTTCATGTCTCTCACAATAGATGTGAAAATGAGTTTCCTAAAATGCAAATCTGACCACGTCACTCCCCTACTCACTAATCTACAGTGACTTCTTATTATCTCTAGGATCAAATGTAAATGGTTCTGTTGGGAGTAGTGGCCACAAGGCCACTTTTGTGTTTATTACTGTAGTAAGCAATAAATTTAAAAATATTTATATGTGTTTCCTCCTGTCTCCTTCCCCTTTAACATTATACAGTATTCTTCTTTACACACTCAGGTCAGTAAAACTGTCTTTCCTACTCCTGACACAACATGCCTTCTTCTGATTCCATTTCTTATTACTGGAGGTACCCTCCCATTTGGAATGCCGTTCCTTCTTTCTTTCCCCTTTTCAAATCCTTCGTTTTCTTCAGGGATATAACTTGAGCATCCCCTTCTCTATATGAAGCCTTTCCTCATCCCACCAGCAACTGGTGCCTTTCTCTCAAGATCATTTTATCCTTCTTTTACATCTCTCTACATACGTATATGCATATTATTTCCCTCATCAGTCTCCTGACAGCAGGGTTTTTGCCTTTATATCTCTAACACTAGCCTGTCCTAGTAGACTTTGTTTTAAACATGTTTTAAACAAGGATTCAAATAAGCAAATTTGTTCCCACTTCTAAGAAATTTGGAGTTAAGACTTCGAAAAAGACAGATTCTCCTCCAAGCTCTGACTAAACTTACTAAGTAACCTAAGGCAGGTTATTTCACTTTCTGACCCCTGTTTTCCCTAGGAAGAAAAAGATCTCTAAGGAACTTTCCAGTGCTGCAACGTATGATTTCTATATTGTCCATCTACTTTTTCATTAGGCATTGTGTAGTAAAACTTAGAAAAATGACATTCTCAATAGTTCATGTAAACAAACTGACATGTTTGCAGATTTACTTTTGCTATAATAGAAACTCACATTTATGTGGTGTTTCAGATGAAATGAATTTTACATACATTATCTTATTTTATCCTCACATCAACCCTGTGAGGTAAAGAGTGCGAATATTGTTATCCCCACAGACCTTAAGCATCAAATGAGATATTTATAAAGCACTTTACTTTCTTAATATAATTTTATTTTTAAAATATTTTTCCACAGCTCCATGATTCATGTTTTTTCCCTTCCCCTCTTTCCTTCCCCATCCTGGAGCTGACAAGTAATTCCCCTGGATTATACATGTATTATCACTCAAAACCTATTTCCTTATTATTCACTTTTGTAAATACCCATATAAACAAATGATAAATCATATGTTTTGTAAAGCACTTTAGTATGATGCCTACCTAGGACACAGGAGGTACTATGTAAGTGCATATTCTCTCCCCTTTTCTTCCCTACCCTTACCCAAGGACCTCAAATTCACCACTCAGATTTAGAACTAGATCCTCAGAAACCATCCTGCACAACCACCTTCCTCATTTTATAGCTGGAAACAGAGGCTTTCTCCAGATCACTGCCACCAGTGTGGCAAAAAGCTGTAGGTTCAAAACTTGAACCCGGATCTTTTCACCTCTATTCCTTAACTTTCTAGATATTACTACTCTGATGTATTACCTAGTCTTTATTTGAGGAATGATTTCACCCTCTCTGAAAGTTACCAAGAACATGAAAATCAATGGGAATTCCTGCACTTACTGGCCATATCTACCTTTTATATTTTTTTACAAATTGAAATCTAGCTGAACATGACATGTAAGTAAAAATATATCCCCCTCTCACATCTCCTCTCAAATTTCTGTCTACCAAGCTATTTATTATTCATCTAGATGGGAAAGAAATAGAGAATAGAATCTTAACATGTTTTTCAGTCCAAAAAGACAAAGGTTTTATCATTGGTAATGTGCTATATGGGAAAGATTACTAACTCTAGAAGAGATGTGGGAGCCAATCTTTTCTCCAATGCTCACCCTTGAGTCCCTGGACATGTCACGTCACTTCCCTAGGCTTCAGTTTCCTCACAAAGATGGCCCTTAAGATGGCCCATAAAGGCCCTTTCCACTCCTGACCTATATATCCTATATCTGAGGTTTAGGAAGTCTTAACATGTCTAGTTCAATCACAAAATGAGGTACTAGAATCTGAGGGTCCCACAGAAGACTGAAATCTTCAAATAAATAACAGTAACTCTTACTTTATCCACTAGGTAATAAACTTTGGGAACTCAATAGCCTGAATTTATTAAGTATTTATTGAGAACTTTTATGTGCTCAAGATTATCAAGGCTTCAAGAACAAAAGATACAAAACAGGTTACCAAAGGCAGTTACGGATGACCTTCCAAGGGGTTTTAGTTGTTGTGGGGATCTACCAAGCTCTCCTATAAATATATATTAGAATGCCTGTTAACAGTCAGAACAGTGGGCCGAATAAGTGTGGTAGGTAATGTTCTGCAAACTAAAACCAGAACTGATAGTCAGACTGGCTTTTGACTCCTTCTGCCTGTAAAGATTAAAATTTAGGGGATACAAGGCATTCTGGGGAAGTGGAGCAAAGGCTCATGGGGATTGTAGTCCTGTATTCGAGTCTATTTTTCACATGCCTTAGAACTGCCCTTGTAGGGCAATGGAGTGTAGTCAAAGCCACACTTACCCTTTGTCCAGTTGTAGGTGAAGGTAGGATCATAGGTTTGAACAGCCACTTCCTTCACTAATATTCTCTTCACGTTCTCACCCCATTTTTTACCAGGCTCTTTGGACTGGGTGGAAAGGTCTCTTTTAGAACATGAAGGACTCTCAGACAAAGACTCCAGTGTTTTGTCTAATGACTCTTGGGAGTAGGCTGTCTGCCCAGATACTGTTGAACTTGGAGATTTTTCAAAATCTTCAGAATACACTGAGTTGATAGTACTCTCCTGAAGTCTAGGAGATGGTGATCTCCTGCTGGAAATACTTCTCTCTCTAGAAGAGGTTACAGACTCCTCATTCACATCCTCACATATTTCACTTACAGTTGGACTTTCCTCTTCAGCGTCAAGAGAAGTAATGTTCACACTTGTCTCTGGGCTCATGTCTCTGGCACTTCTTTGTATACCTCTTACAACTGGCACATCTGTTTTTAATTCCTTGCTTGGTTCTTTTGTTCTGTGATTTTTTTCCTAAAATAAAAAAGTGGCTTAGGGATGAGAACTCTGAAAGATATTTCTAAGGGGTTAGGATGATAGACTGAAAGTTGGAAGGCATTTTGAGGTCATCTAATCCAAACACCTCATTTTTTAAAAACCATTTTACCTTATGTCCTCAAATCAATACTGAGTATCAGTTTCAAGGCAGAAGAATGGTAAGGGCTAGACAATTAGGGTTAAATGACTTGCCCAGTCACGCTGTCTAAGGTCAGATTTGAACCCAGGACCTCCTGCCTCTAAACCTGGCACTCTATCTACTGTGCTACACAGATGCCCCCAACCATGTCATTTTTAAGAAGAGGCCACTAGGTCCCAGTGAAGACCTTTTCCAGGGTCACACTGGATAGATATAGCAAGTGTTCTAATTCAAACCCAGGCCCACAAACTAAAAACACCATGCTTTTACAACTACATCATGCTGCCTCCCACATATAATATCCACTCTATAACACCATGAGAGGCAGCATGCTATAGTAGAAACAGCAAGACCTAGATTCAAGTCCTACTTCTAACACTTACTAACTGGGTAAATCAACCTCTCAGTGCTTGAGGAGAGGTGTCAAATACCTGTTCTAGTACAGCCCAAACAAGATTAAAATGTAGTTGGGAGTAGTTAACAAAATAATCAAAATACAATTGAACAGTAATGTTAATTAATACATGTTTTTCCAAGTCAATATGCAGCCATACGGATCCTCACATACCCGTTAGTGGCCCCCACTTCTCTGTAGGTTTGATACCCTGGTCTAGACAATTCTTTAAGACTTACGAGCTGCAGAAAGAGTCCTAAAGTGCACTGATAGAAGATTTTCAACACCAAGGAGTTCTATAGCAAGAAATTCAGATGTCCAGTCCCTTATCCCTATTTAATACAGTAACTACTTACAGTAAATCTTACAAATATAATACCATATATTAAAATGTCTATGAAACTACATTATTACAAAAAGAGAAAAGGTATCCATCCCACATGGCAGGGGGGTAAGGGGCACAGCACTTGGAAAATCCAATTAAAATTTTTTGGCCCTCTCTTCGTACCAGAGAAGTCTGAATTTTTTCTTGTTCTTTTATGGAGTATTTATAGTATCTTATTGTAAAATTTGGGTTAAGTTTTTGGTTATAAGCTATATCGTTTCTAAATTTTTCCTATGTTGTCTGCTGGCCCTCACATATCATCTATGACTTCTACAAAACTCTCAAGAAAATTTAAATTTCTTATGGTGACCCATGACAAAGCGAAACTGCAATTGGGAAAGTCATGGTTTGGAAGAGATACCTGTACCTTAAATATTGCTTTGCATGCCTTTAGCATGAAACATTTATAAAGCAATTCTGTTATAGTAAGTATTAATCATTTGCTAAATAAGGTTGCTGTATACTGTTATTATCTAAATGCAAGCCCTACAATTATCAACTCTCCAATATAACTGTTAAAAAATTTTAAAACAGCCACTGTACTTACTTTTTGTCCCAGTTCTATTTTCTCACCGATATTATCCGGAGCCAAGTCATCAAGGGATAAAATATTTATTTTAAAATCTGTCATTGAAAGATGAATGTTATAAAGTGAAACCAAAATACAATTTTTTAAATGTAAAATCACTTAAGTATATAATTTTTATAAATATGACATCAGCAAAGTTATAAGGAAAGCAGAAAACTGGGGGGTCAGAGTCTGTTCTAATCCTTATGTTCCTAATGACTTTCATAGATTCAGAAAATCAGTCTTCATATCTCCAGGGCTCAATTCTTCAAGAGGAGAAAAAGGAAAAATATTCCATAAGAGTCAAACAATATGGCTCAACTGAAGCAAACCCCAACTTAGGGGCAAGAACAATATGAGCTGACATTGCCTCTGGGCTCCTCCATAGCTACTGAAAACCCATTAGTTCTTCAACCAAATACCACATCATTGATAAGGTCTTTCCCAATCATCTTATTTTATCCTAAAGTTATCTCTGTCCTGGAAATTACCAAAGCATTACTACTTATATGGTTTACATGACAATTAACCATGTACAGCCATAGATTTTTAAAAATCATCTGGAAAAAAACTCCTTTCAATTAGAGGCAGTTAGGTGACATAATGGATAGAGTATTGGACTCGGAATTAGAAATACCCAACCTCAAATTCTGCTCCAGATGCCTATTAGCTGTATGATCCTAGAAAAGGGATAATTGCACCAACCTCATAGGGCTGTTAGGATCACATGGTAGCTCATATATAAAGTTTTTTGTAAACCTTAAAGCACTACATAACAGCTGCTATTATTATTAGCAATAATAATTAAGCAAACACTTTAAAATACACAATCTATGCACAAAGCACATAGCTGCATATTAGGCATAGAAAAACAAAAACAAAAAGTGCCTTTTTTCCCCCTCAAGAAATTTCTACTTTCCTGAAAACAAAGCCTTTAACAGTTGGCCTATAGAGAGAGGGGACAAGAGGCATAAGTGGTGGTATTCTTAGCAAAGAATCACTGGTATATTCAGCTGACAAAGAGGTTGGTAGTGCAGTCTCAGGTGAAAGCATGTATTGGGGCACATGTGGCCTTTCTGCCTGGAAATAGGGCAGAAGTCTGGTTCCTCATCCCTAAGCTACCTATATAATTTCTACCACTGGTAACAAAGTTTATGACGACCAAATATGTAGCTGGAAGACATCTCTTCCTGAACAGGAATTATGCATCACTGCTTAGTGATATGGCTCCTATTTTGTCTTAAATTGCTAATCAAAGGGCTGATTTAAAAATTTTTTTCAAGTCTCAGAGCAAGAAAATGTTTTCAAACATAACCTTTGGGTACCATCTTTCTTCCCATTCCCTTCTGTCTTTTTGGTCCCAGTACTGAAGTGGAACTTGTATTTTTTTTTTAACCCTTAATTTCTGTCTTAGAATTGATTCTAAGTATTGGTTCCAAGGCAGGGGAGTGGTAAGGGCTAGGCAGTTGGGGTTAAGTGACTTACCCAGGGTCACACAGCTAATAAGTATCTAAGATTAGATTTGACCCAGGCCCCCCTGCCTCTAGGCCTGGCACTCTATCCACTGAGTCACCAAGCTGCCCCTTGAGTATATATTCTTATTGGCCGAGTTGGGGTTTGTTTTTTTTAAACCCTCACCCTCTTAGAATCAATACTGTGAATTGGTTCTAAGACACAAGGGCAATATGGGCTGTGCAAAGGGGGTTAGATGACTTGTCCAAGGTCACACAGATAGGAAGTGTCTGAAACCAGATTTGAACCTAGAATATTTAATCTCTAGGCCTGGTTCTCAACCCAGTGAGCCACCTAGCTGCCCCCTGAGTTGTTTTTTGTTTGGTTGATTTTTTTTTTACTAAATTTAACATGCAGGTGGATTTCTCCTTAACAAACTCTACCACTTTTTGCTTAGATCTAGTCCTTCTTTGTTGTGAGTCAAGGGCCCTTCAAAGAAGGTTCCCATGCTTTAAGGTATCCTATTCTACCAGGCAAGTGTCACCTTCCTCTCTGAGTTTTATTTGGAGCCTCCAAGCACTACTGCTTCTTCACTGGGAATTACTCTGTAACTTATCACTTTACATGTTTCCCCCCAGAAAAATGTAAGCTCCTTGAGGACAGGACCTGCTCCATTTTTATCTTTGATTACCAAGGACCTAGCATAGTACCTTGCATATAGAAGATGTGTAATAAATTTTTGATTAAAGACACAGTCATACTGGTCTTATGTTTTGAGTAATAATAATTCAGCTTATAATCAATAATATATTAGGCTAGTATGTTACCGTTTAAGCTATCATTGGATGCTTCAGAGAACAATTCATCCAATGATCCAATTTTAGTCTCCTCAGGTGAAAATGCAAGCTTTACATGTTCCATTTTAGGAGAAGTTGATGTGGGATTTGAAAAATAATGCATTATTGAAAGTGATGGTGATCTTGAAGTTTGGTTAGCTGAAAAGCCACTCTGTGGGGAAAGAGTTCTTGAAGGGCTATCATGAGAAGTTGTTTCTTGACAGCTTTCCTCTGGTAGACATAATGTCCGAAAAATCTTGAGACTGGAAAATCCTTCACGGGGTAGAGAAAGTGGACCACGTTGATTTTCATCCTAATTTCAAGGGAACAAAATTCGTGGTAATTAACTTCAGCTATTTCACCAGATAATGCTGCTATAATAACCTTAAACAATTAAACTGGAAGGTAGCAACAACTTCTCTGTCTCAAATACAAATCTGAAGGAAAAACATGTCTGAACATTCTTCTATGATACTCAGATGTTTTATACAGCTCTAAGATTCTGTGAAAAATTCCTACTCCCCATCTCCCTTGGATAATGGACTTCCTTTCTGTGTTTTTTACCAGTGATTTCATTTTCTTCCAAAGTTAGCCCAATATGGATCCCACAGTTCTACACTGCAATTCAACAACATTTATCTATGCAAGGTCCTGGGGATACAAAGGAAAAAGAAGAAAGTCTTGCCTACAAGATGTTTACATTCTCTGTTTCATTTTAGTGACCTATTTTAGCCATTTCAGTTTTGACAAATAACACAAGTACTAATGAACAAATGAATAAATCAACAAACATGTATCAAGTGCCTACTAAATGTCAGGCACTGTACAAGTGTATTGATTTAGAATCTTGAGCCCTAGAGACTACATTTCCCACAATCCCCTTTTCCTTTTCCTGTTTGTGCATCTCCATACGTGGGGGAAGTTTTGAGTTGTTTCCATCCACATGGGGGTCTCTGGTTCCATGGTGGGAGAGGGAGGAGCAGCTTTTTGGGTTTTGCTAGCCTTAGTTCCTTATACTTCAAGATAAATATTTAATAAATATTATTAAATATAATACTTGGAGTACTGGATATTAATTTTAATCTTTACACAAGGTACCAAGTACACAAAGACAAAAGCCCTTAAGGAACTTATATCCTACCAGTGAAGACTACATGTAAAAACATCTAATAAGTATATACAGAATAGGAATCTGTAAAGGAGAGCCCTAGTAGTTAAGGAGGAATCAGGAAAGGCTTCATCTGAGACTTGAAAGGCACCAAGGATTATGAAAAATGGAAATAATGAGGGAGTATATTTCAGTCAGAGGAGACTGTGAGGACCAAAGTACACAGATAGGAGGCACAGTATCCTGTATGAGAAAGAAGCAGCCCAGTATGAAAAGAGGAGGAATGTATAATGAATCTGGAAAGGAATTTGGGGTCAAGTTGTTAAATGCCAGTCAGAGGAGTTTTTATTTGATCTTAGGTCACCACTGATTTTGAGACAGGCCATATGAATTATAACCTTATGAAAAAAGGGCTTATTAGGTACATAACTGGAAAACAACACCTTATTGACACTGGAACCCAGTACTTCACATATATCAAGTACATAATAAATTTTTGTAAAATGACTGAAATCCCAGTTCTTTATATGAAACGCTTTTTTTTTTGTCTTAGTAACCTTTACTTAGTCTTAGTAACAAATCTAACACCAAAGGGCATAGGGCTGAGCAACAAATCTAAGATCAAAGGGCAAGGGCTGGGCAAATGGGGCTAAATGACTTTCCCAGGGTCACAGAGCTAAGAAGTGTCTGAGGCCAGATGTGAACCCAGGTTCTTCTATCTCCAGGCCTGGTGCTTTATCCACTTTGTCACCTAACTGCCCATGAACACTCTTTTAAAGTAACATAGAGGCAACTTCTTCCAAAAGAAGTTCCTAATAACACAACTTAATAAAGGACAAAAAATAAAATCCCACTTAAAAATAAGGAGTAAAAGCTTACCATAGAAAATGCCTCATATTCATCTTCCTTAAGTGATGTGTTCAAAAGAACGGCATTCTTAGGTATCTCTTTATCACTGAAAGGCTTCACTAAATTTCCCAGCAACAATTTCATTTCCTCTTCATCGCTATCCAGAGAAACCAGCTTTCTAAGTGGCTCTTTCTGTTTTGGTGGTTGAGATGTCTTGACATTTCCAAACTGTGTTGGATGGACTATATTTTCAATATCTGGACCTTTCTTCTTCAGAAAGCGACTGACTCTTTCATTGCTGCTGGCAATAGGAAGTTTATCCTCACATTTCCAGGGAATGGTACTTACATTCTTTAGAGAAAGGGCTTCAGTTCTATGATTCAAATGAATGTCATCAGCACTCTTTCCATCTGTTTCGGTGTCAGACAAATCAACCTGTAGCTTTCGGCTCATAATTTTAGTTTCTATCTGTGCCAGTTTCATCAAAGCTGCATTAGCCCTGATCTTGGAGGCAGTTGTCAGTGATTTACTTAAAGTTGTCCTGCTCTCCATCTCCCTTGAAGTACTATCCTTCAAGAAAAATTGGTTTTCATCAGCATTTTGTTTCCTCTTTAGGAATCTGCTTTGGCTAAAAGGTGTCTTAGCAAGGCCTTCACTTCTGAGGACCCTGTTCTGAGTTTCTTTCATCCTCATATCTCCTATGGAAATATCACTAGAATCATAAAAAAAATCATTAGCTAATTGGCTGGTATTTAATAGGCTGGCTTTCCTTGCTGCTGACATCCTAGAGAGGGAGAGAATGGGGAGAAAGACAGAGAGAAAAGACAATTTTATTCATTAGTTCACATACTATAGCATAGAGTTCTAAAACATGATTTCATATTATAGACTCTAATATCTACCTATTAGGGCAAAGTCATATAATTTCACAATTGTCTATTTCCTATTCAGCAAAATCAACATGTAGATTTACAGAAATAAGGTTACACAGTGATCTTAAGAGTAAAAAGACCCTAGTTCAAGTTCCGACTTGGCCACTTATTAGTTATATACCCTTGTTCCAATCACTTAATCCTGGACTTCAGTTTCCTTATCTGTAAAATGAGACTAATATAGGTGCCACTTCACCTACAGCATTGTTGTGAGTAAAGCACTTTGCAAAACTTACAGTGACAGAGAACTGTAAGCCATTATTCCACAAATGCTTATCAAGTGTGTCTACCATATACAGAGTAAGCTAGATATTTTTTTGGAAAGAGCATTGGATTTGAGGGGCAGCTAGGTAGCAACACAATGTATAAAGAGCTAGGCTTGGGAGTCCAGAGAACCTGTGTTCAAAACTGGCCCTGGACTCTTCTTAGCTGTGTGACCGTGGGCAAATCACTTAATGCCAGCTATCTAGCCCTTACTGCTCTTCTGCCTTGGAACTGATACTTAGTATTGATTCTAAGATGGAAGGTAATGGTTTAAATTAAAAAACAAAAAACAATGGATTTGGAGTTAGAAGAGCTAATCAGAAAAGCTACATTTTGCATCCCACTGTACTAGTGTGGATAATTTCTTCCCTATACCAGAGTGTCAGTTACCTCCCCCATAAAATAATGTTGCTTGGAGATCTCTAAAGCCCATTTCAATTCTAAAATCCTAGAAGGCTAAATAGCACTGAGTGAAATGCAAAGATAAATAAAATGCACAACTTGCACTCCAAGTATTTAAAGCCAAAAGAGAAGAGCACAATAAAAGATAATAATTAATTCAAAGAGTTAATGAGGTATACAAATGGCAATTCAGAAATTCCTTTCCACAGATTTCTTTAGGAAATCTTTGAGGTTGACCTCAGCTTTGCTGTGGAACCAAAAAAAAAAAAAAAGAGTCAGAGCCCAGGTCCTGCCTTCCTTCTCCTTAAATCCCTTAGAAGGTTTAAGTGCCAGATTCAGCCACCTAGTCTGTGTCTCTCTCAGGGGAGCGGAGTTGATCCAAGGAGGCTACTTCTGCTACAAGATAGCCCAAAAGTCATACAGGAAATCAAAGAAAGCAAAATATCGGTTGGAGACAATTTTGAGGTTACTGGCTTATCGTGTTGAGCCTGAAAGAGAAAGGCTGAGTGGAATTCTAGTCCAAGGAAATCTGTACTTGGTCCTATGTCATTAAAACTTTTTGTCAATGACTTGGATAAAGGAATTGATGACACGTTTCCCAAAATTGCAGATGAAACAAAGTTGAGGGGGGCAGCTAAATACATCAGAGGGAAGTCAGGATCCAAAAAGGTCTTGACAGGCTAGACTATTGGGCTGAACCTAAAAAGAAGAAATTCTATAGGGATAGAGATCTTACATTAGGAATAAAAATCAATTTCATAAGTATAAGATAAGAATCATGGTTACAGAGGAATCTGAGAAAGATATCAAAGTATTAGTGAAATGCAATATGGTTCAGAAGAATAATGTGGCAGCCAAAAAAGCTAATTTGTCTTGGACTACATTGATAGCCAGATTCCAAGAATAAGGAGGTGGTAGTTCCTGTTATCTGTCAGTCAACAAATATTAATTAAGCACCTAATACTAAGTACCAAGCACTGTGCTAAGTATTGGTCATACAAAGAAAAGCACAAGGTAGTACTTGCCCTCAAGCAGCTCACAGTGTAATGGAGGAGATAACATGCAAACAACTCTACAAATAAGCTAGAGAAAAAATAAATTAGAGAGAATCAACAGAGGGAAGGCATTAGAACTGATGTAGATCAAGAAAGGCTTCTTATAGAAAGTAGAATTTCAGCTGAGATTTGAAGGAAGTCAAAAGACTAAGATGGGAAGGCAGATTCCAAACCCCAGGGACATTCAGTGAAAATGCCCAGTTGGGAGATGGAATGTCTTCTGTGAAAAATAGCAAGGAAGCTGTTACAGATCTCAGGATCATAGAATGGGGGGTGTGGGTGGGGGGACTGTAAAGTGTCTCTACCCTCAGACCTTATCTGCAGTATTATGTTCAATTTGGGGTGCCACAATTTTAAGAAGAACATTAAGCTGGAGAGTATGAAAAGGAGCATAACAAGGATGATGAAATCCCTTCTAATTCTGAATTTCTGTGATTCATAACTATCTAGAAATACCCCCTAAAGTATTTCCAACAAACAGTTCAATTCAGACTTGGACCTACAGTAAGAAGATATCAATGGTACCTCCAATTTATACTGTGCTGTTACAAAGTACCCTTCTCATAAGACTTCTGTGAAGTAGATAATGCAAATATTCTTATCCCTATTTTACATTAAGAGAATTCTGAGATCCAAGAGATCAAAGCAGTCTTTACCCCAGGTTAACTAGCTCCAAATTTTGTGGGGTAGAATGCAAACCTAGGTCTCATGGCTCAGAATCGAACACTTTCCACTATTATATATAGCTTCCACTACCTCCAAGAAGTGGACTTCACTATATTACTGTTAAGAGGTTCCAACTTACATTAAGCTTACACCTATTTTTCTCAAACTTTCATCCATTCCTCCTCAGGTAGGTCTTTAAAGCCAAGGCTTTAAATACCTCTTACATATGACTATCAATCATGTTTCCATCAAATCTTCTCTTCTCCAGGCTATATATAATAAGTCAGTGAATTCATTAAGCATATACTATGAGCCAGGCATGGTGCTAAGAGCTAGGGATACAAAGAAAACAAAAGATAATTCAGTACTTGAAGGTTTGCAAAAGCCTTTTATACTACATTATCTCACCTGTGGCTTACAGCTACCCAATGAAGTAGGGACCACCGTTATCCCCATTTTACAGATAAGGAAACTGAGGAGAAAAGACTACTGCATGCTAAGTAAGTGTGAATCTAGATTTGAATTTAGCTCTTTCTAACCCCAAGTCCTGTGCTCTTCCCACTCCAGCACCAGTTCTTTCTACCAAGCATCCCCTGGCACCTTTAGGAGTCCTTTCACCACCCTGGCTGGCTTACTCATATGCTCTTCAGATTGTATACGGCCTTCCTAGACCCTAGTGCCCCAAAATTTATCACGACACAACCATATCAGAAGACAGCGGCTGCTATATGCTCCAGATCATTCATTCACTAAACAAGCACTGATTTCATCCTGGACGTCACAACTCTTCACAAGGCCTTGGACATTAGGGCTTGGGGCTGCCACGTCAGGGGATAAATGCATCTTGAGCTTGCGGTGCACTAAGACCCCTAGATCTTGTCTGATCAAACCCTCTATTCCTCTCTAGCCCTACCCACTGCGCCGAGAGCCCAAGTGAGGTTGGGGTTAAAGGTCAACCCGAACCAAGCGCGCGATCTTCTTCTCCTCCTCCTTCTACCCCTCCTTTCAATGAGCCCGCGACCCCCGCACCTTCCTCCTCACCCGCCCGCCCCAGGGCTTCTCGCGCTTTTCAATCTCCCTACGTCCGAACGTCAAATCCTACCCCCGCCGCCGCCGCCACCCCCACTGTCACCCCAGGCCCCTCCCACCCTTTCTTCCTCGGGCTACACACCTACCTCTTCCTCCAGTTCCCCTCCTAGGAGGCCCCGTTCGCTCTAAATAAAAGGGCTCGGCCCAGGGCCGGAGGGCCCAGTACTTACTAACGGTCTCTCTAGGCAACAGAATTGGACTTCCGGCCTCGCGCCGCGGGGCGGGAAGGGGGCGGGGCGGAGGTAGAGGGTCTTGAAACTACATTTCCCACTATGCATCACCCAGTGGGTGGTCGAAGCGCCCAGGCTCAGCCGGTCTGCAAAGCACTACGGGGATTGAAGTTCCTTTCCACCTCCCGGAACACGGCAGGCAGCATTAGCGGAGCTCCTGACAGAGCCAATCAAAAGGCGCCACCGGACCGAGGGCGGGAAAAGAAGACTCACCTTCGAGCGGCCATGTCCCGGGCCAAGGTCCCGGGGCCGCTGTGGGCCCTGTGGCTGATGCGAGCGGCGCTGGCCACCGTGTACTTCCAGGAAGAATTCCTCGATGGAGGTGAAAGGGGACGGAGACCTGACCTCGGTGGAAAAGAAGCCTCCCATGGGTCTCCTGGGCCACCACCAACAGATGCTCCTAGGCCAAGAGAGGGCCTGAAAGGGGCTCCATAGGGCTGTCGGGGCCACCCCCTCATAGGAGAAGCCCCAGTCTTGCCTCCGTTATTTACCAGCCAAATGACCCCCGGAACATCACCGCACCTCCCCGCAGCTCTTATCCCTAAGCCTCAGTGCCCCCCATCCTTTGTATTCCACATAGTGTAGCACAGGACCAGTTTCAACATCAGTAAACATTTAAAAAGCGCCTACTAAGGGCCAGGCACTGTAGTATTTACTGGGAATACAAAAAAGGGTCAAAAAACAGGTCCTGCCCTCAAGGAACTTACAATCTGACAAGCATAGGAGGAGCGTAATAAATGGTTTTTTTTTTCCCTTTTTTAAACTCAGACCTTCCTTTTTAGAATTGATATTGGTATTGGTTTAAAGGCAGACAAGGGGTAAGGGCTAGATAATGGGGGTTAAGTGACTTGCCCAGGGTCACACAGCTGTTCCCCACTACATATTTCTTGATTGAGTAGTGGACTAGGAGTGAAAAAGACTTGTATTCAGGTGCCAACTCTCATAGTTAGAAGGGCCATCACACCTCACCCCACTGAACCTTAGTTTCCTCCTCTGTGTAAAATGGACATAATATCCATATAAACATTTCTATGTCCACACTGATTTCATTTTTCTAAAGACCTTCTGGTATAGAAATTCCCTCCACTAGTACAACTCTGTAACTTATAGTTTCCTCGGGAATCCAGGTGTTAACATGTCTTGACAGCTTAGCCATCTAGATCATTTGAAAGGCATAAAATGAACTCAAGCCTTTCTGATTCCAAAGTTGACTGCCTGTTCACTGAATTACCTCTCTCAAATGTTTGCAAGGCACTTTGTTTGTAAGGGCCAAAGTGTAGAGAAGACTTGGCCATAGGTAAGAAGAACTGGAAAAAAACTATAAAGCACCTGGTCCAATAATCAAGTTAAGATAGTGGGATAGTTAATTGTGTAAACTCCATGAGAGTAAACTTCTTTCTCTTTTTGTTCATTTACAGTACCTAGCACATAGTGCTAAATATATACTTGTTGATTGAGTGGAATACAAGTAATATCTTGGCAATGATCTGTGGAACTTAACAGAAATGAACATAAAAATTTTTATCTTGGATTTTAAAAGAATCAGCTTATACAAAAGGGGAGAATTTTGGTTAGATACCAGTTCTTTGTGGGGAACATGTGGAGTCTCGCTGTTCTCCACCCTTATCAGACCACCTCTGAAGTACTGGGTTTAATTTCAGCAGTCATTTTAGGAAGGATATTGACATGTTACATGGTGATCAGAGAATGGGTGATCAAAATGATGGGATTAGAGACCATATTGTAAAAAGATGTAGCCATGTTTTGCTTAAATTAGAAAAGATCTGGTGGCGTTGTGGTCATTGTCTTTCAAGTGTTTGAAGGGCTGTCATGTAGAAGAAGGATTTCAGCATCATTGATTTAAAGCTGGTTGGCATCTTAGAAGTCATTTAGTTCAACTCATTTTTTCACAGACAAGGAGATTAAGATCTAGAGAAGTGATATGATTTAAGGTCACACAGATACTAAGTGACAATACCAGGATTCAAACTTAGGTCCTGAATTCCTAATTTAATGCTTCTTATTGTACCAGTTAGCTTTGTATCTTTATAGGAATGTGTAGAAGTTGCAGAAAGGCAGATTTCAGGTAGATATAAGGAAAGATAATGCTAGTTAGAGGTGGGCTGCCTTAGGAGACAGTGAGTTTTTTTCAGAGATTTCTAAGCCAAAGCTGGGATATTACTTGTCATAGTTGAAAAGAGGCTTCCTGTTCAGGTATAGTTTATATAAGATAACCTTTAAAGATGATTCTCTGATCTTAGAAGTGGAAAAGGATCCTACAGCCATGTCACTATGGTTTGATTAAAAAAAAAAAGTTTTCCTCTTGAAAATTTGTCACATAAATCACCTAGGGTTTACCCTTAAGAGATAGACTAGTCATAAATAAATCCTGAGCATTCTTGACTCTCTCCATCTTTGAAAAGACTAGTGTCTTCTCAACTATAACCTTAATGCCTGACTTATAATGTTTATTCCTGACTTTTCTTACTCTTTTCATTTTTTTTTAAACAGAAAGTTGGAGAAATAGATGGATACCTTCCACTAATGACTCCAAATTTGGGCACTTTAGGCTATCATCAGGAAAATTTTATGGAGACATACAAAAAGATAAAGGTTAGTAATAAGCATTTCATTTAATTTGCAGCTCTTATTCTGGCTCTTGGGTAATTGGGTCATGTCAGCAATGAGCTGACAGGGATGAGGAAGGATGAGGTTACAAGATAAGGAGAGCCCCTGCTTTCTGCCTTGTTCTACTGTCACTTGTTCTACTAAACAATTATGTTGGATGTAAGGGATACAAAGATATAAATTAAATAGTCCCTGACCTTAATAAGTTTACATTTACTCTCCTTCCTTCTCTTTCTTGATCTTAGCAAACCAGTGCAATTCTACCCTATCTTCTACAGTTAAATCCCTTGATTCCTTTTCTTGTGGTCAGCCATGACTTGTCCAGCTCCAACTTCAAATTACCCTCACAACATAGTGAACAGAACTGGAGAATCACAAAACCATGTTCCCTGGGTCCACTACAAATTTATCTTTCATAATCTCAACTAGAACCTCACTTTAGCAAGGCAATTCTTTCATGCATCCCTAATTATTTTACTCTCTTTTCCAACATTTTTCATCCTTTCTCAAGCCTCCCATGACAACCTCTCCTCCTGTCCTTTAAGCTGAGGACCTCGTCCTAGACCACCAAAAAAAAAAAGGTTATTCACTAAGAATTTCCTCTTTTCCCTCTCTCATCTCATATCACTAAATTGTCTTTCCTCATGATCTCATGATTTCCTCCATCACTCAGTTCACAGGAAGAAGTGATTCTTCTCCTTGCCAAAGTAAATCTCTATGCATATCCTTGATCAAATTCCATCCTGTCTTTTCCAGAAGATTGCCTCATCTATTTCCCCTACTTTCTATTAATCTTTCTATCTATTGACTGTCTTCTTGCCTACAAACACATCCCTAACCCCTTTATCCTATTAAAAGAAATCCTCACTTGATGCTATAGCCTTTGTCCTATATCTCTTTTTGAGAAGGCCATCAACATTAAGTAACTTTGAGAGCAGGTGGCTCAGTGGTGGATTGAGAGCCAGGCCTGGAGTTGTGAGGTCCTGGGTTCAAATTTGGCCCCAGCTATAACAATTAAAATTAATTTCTCTGCCAAAAGTATTGTATTTTATGAGATTTATTAAAGATTAAGAAATAAAGAAAATACAAAATAAGAAAAGCATGTGTCTAGGAGGGCTGGAAAGCCCATTCAATTTCACTTACTACATCTTGAGAGACACTTGTGCTTAGAAGCAGAAGCAGGGAGAGGGCGAAGTAGTTGGAAAGTCAATTTAAATACAAATTGTGTTCTCGAACTCAGGTGAGGACTCAGGGTGATATTATAGGGAATTCTGGGAACTACCAAGTTGGTAGTTGGAAATTGAAGTTTGGGGTTCAAATCTCCATTTTACATTCACCCCCATTTGATCCTTTTGGGAGGAGTTTCCCCAATAGGATCATGAAAACATAATCAACTTAAAGATTACAATAATTTGAGGATAAGAGGAAAAAAGAACAAAACCAATAATTGCTAGACGTGTTGACAAAAAGAAAGTTAGGGGGCAGTCCCCTTTGGCATGAAAGTATAGATACAAATAAATGTTCAATCAACCACACCCAAAGTTCATTCTTGATCTTCTCATGCAGCTTGTGGTCTGGAGGCATCTTCATGGTGTCTTCTCCAAACAGTTCAGTTTCTGGATTGGAGTGGTAGCATGTTTCTTAACCTAAAATTCTTCTCAAAAGGAATTTAAACTTTGCAATTTAAAATAATAATATTTTTACATTCCCCCCTTGAAGAGAGTGATTAAAAAACATAGGCTCACTTAGGGATGCATGGCTGAGTTGTGAGGTATATGAATCAATTGGCAAGAGAAATTAAAAAGACATCAGAAAAATCCAAATAAAAAAGAAAATTTCTGGATGAAAATATAGGCTATCAAAGTCTTATGTGTAAAAATTCTAAGTAAAGGAAAAATAAATCTATAACAGATCCTTGAATCAGGACCCAATTAAAATGATCTAAGCAAGTTAGAGAGCCAGGTTAGGAGCCAAGTTTGGGATACTTGTCTGTAAGTATTTTCACAAAGAGTGTGGACACAAGGAAGGCCTACATCTTAACATATGTTAAGCATGTCTTGGGGACAGTAAGCAGTTTGATCTGGGTTATATACATACCATGCAAAATATTTCTATATTATTCATTGGTTAAAAAAATTTTTTTTATTAAACCCTTACCTTCCTCCTTAGAATCAATACTATGTACTGGTTCTAAGGCAGAAGAATGATAAGGGCTAGGCAATGGGGTTAAGTGACTTGCCCAGGGTGTCTGAGGCAGGATTTGGACCTAGGACTTCCCAACTCTAGGTCTGGCTCTCAATACACTGAGTTACCAGCTGCCCTGTATTGCTCATTGTTATAAGAGAATACTCATATAAAATCAAAACTCCAATATAAAAACACAAACTGTAGCAGTCCACCCCTAGCTATGGGCAAGGGAAACAGTATGTACAGATTGTCTTAGAAGAGAGCATGCTCAGTCTTGTGCATGGCTAGGAAAGCCTCTGACCCTTGACCCCAGCTTCCCCCAGGTGAAAACAGGTTCCTTTGTGCTCACCTGGCTAAGAAGAAACCACACCTATACCTTGTCATTAACCAATGATAATCATCCCTGTGTATCGTGTATATTTGCATATCAAAGACATTAAAAGCAGCCACAGCAATCTCCGCCCTCTCTTCCCTCTCTTCCTCTTGGATCTCAGCTCCCACTGATGTCTAGAGGCCAAGCTCCATCTTTAATTTCTTTCCTTCTCTATCTCTCTCACCTGGGACCTGGCCTTCGGCCAGGCACTTTCTTTTCTCTATCATCTCTCCGACCTGTGTGGTATTAAGTTTGGATCTTTGGACGGGTACAAGCCTTCTGAGTAGTCCACTGATTGGAGTTTTTCTGTGGCTCATTGATAATTAATAAGGCCTGCATTTCTGACTCATTCCTGCCACCTCATATCTCTAATTTGGCTCCACCACCCCCCTCGCGGTATCCAAAACCTCTATCCTTCCTCTATCTTCGTACCTTAAAGCTTCTCTCACCTCGGGAAGCTTTACAAACTAAAGTGAAAAATAATATGCTTTGATCTGCATTATGACTCTATCAATTCTAAGTGTATAACATTCTTTGTCATAAGTCCCTTGGAACTGTCCTGGATCATTATATGACTGAGAGTAGCTAAGTCATGACTGATCATTGTGCAATATTGCTGTTACTATGTACAATATCCTCCTGGTTCTGCTTATTTAACTCTGCATCAGTCTTTCCAGCCTTTTCTGAAATCATCTTTTTCATCATTTCTTATAGCACAATAGTATTCCATTACTATCAAATATCACAAACCATTCCTCAATCAATGGACATCCCCTTAATTTTCAATTCTTTGCCACCACATAAAGAGCTGTTATAGATACTTTTGTACAAGTAGGTTCTCCCCAACCCTTTTTTAAATCTATTTGAGATGAAGATCTAGTAGTGGTATTACTGAATCAAAGAGTATATGCACAGTTGTATAACCCTTTGTTCATAGTTCTAAATTGCCCTCCAGAATGGTTGATCAGTTCATAATTTCAAGAACAAAGCATTAGTGTTCCAATTTTGCTACATCCCCTCCAACATTTATCACTTTCCCTTACTGTTATATTGGCCAATCTGATAGGTGTGAGGTGTTATCTCAGAGTTGTTTTAATTTTCATTTCTCTAATCAAGAGGGATTTAGAACATTTTTTTCATATGATTATTGATAGCTTTGATTTCTTCATCTGGAAACTGCTTGTTCATATCCTTTGGCCATTTGTCTATTGGGGAATGGCTTATATTCTTACAAATTTGACTTTGTTCTCAATATCAGAGAAATGTTATGAAAATTTTTTTCCAGTTTGTTGTTTCCCTTCCAATCTCGTTTATTCTGGTTTTGTTTGTACAAAACATTTTAAATTTAATATGATCATAATTGCTCATTTTACATCTTGTGATATTCTCTTTTTTGGTCATATATTCTTCTATTTTCCATAGATCTGACAGGTAAACTATTCTATGTTTCCCTAATTTACTTATGGTATCACCTTTTATGGCTAAATCATATACCCATTTTAAACTTATTTTGGTATTTTTGAATTAATTCATTTGTATAGGATGTGAGATATTGGTCTATATCTAGTTTTTGCTATACTCGTTTCCACTTTTCCCAGTAGTTTTTATCAAAGAGTTCTTAGACCCTAAACTGGGATCTTTGTGTTTATCAGTATATTACTGAGGTCATTTACCCCTGTATATTTTTTATCTAATCTATTCCATTGATCCACCATTCTATTTTTTAGCCAGTACAGATTGTTTTGATGATTACTTCTTGATAGTACAGTTTGAGAGCTAATACTGGTAGGCTACCTTCCTTCACAATTTTGTCATTAATTCCCTTGATAATTCTTGATCTTTTGTTCTTCTAGATGAATTTTGTTACTTTTTCTAGTTCTATAAAATATTTTTGGTAGTTTAATTAGTAGGGCACTGAATAAGTAAATTAATTTAGGTAGAATTGTCATTTTTATATTACCTTGGCCTACCCATGAGCAATTAATGTTTTTTGGTTATGACTTTATTTGTGTGAAAAGTGTTTTGTAATTGTGTTCATATCATTTCTGTGTTTGTCTTAGTAAGTAAATTCCCAAATATTTTATATTAGAATTATTTTAAATGGAATTTCCCTATGTCTTGATGCTGGATGTTGTTGGTAATATGTAGAAATGTTGATGATTTACATGGGTTAATTTTGCATCCTGCAAATTTGCTAGTTATTAATTATTTCAACTAGTTTTTTTAGTTGATTCTCTTGGAGAGAATCTCTAAGAATCTCTAAGATCCTCTAGGATTCCCCAAGTATACCATCATAACATCTGCAAAGAATGATAATTTAGTTTCCTCATTGCCTACGTCAGTTCCTTTAATTTCTTTTTCTTCTTTTCTTACTAAAGCTAGCATTTTTAGTACAATGTTGAATAATAACAGCGATAATAAGTATCCTTGCTTCACCCCGGTCTTATTGGGAAGACTTCTAACATCTCCATTACAGATGATAGTGGCTGATGGTTTTAGATAGACACTACTTATCATTTTAGGGAAAGGCTTGTTTATTCTTATGTTTTCTGTTGTTCTTAATAGGAATTGGTGGTGTTTTTTGTCGAAGGCTTTTTCTGCACCTATCGAAATAATCATTATTATCTAAATATTATTAATATATATAATAAATAAAATATTCTATATAATATGTATAATAATATGTAAAATATTATTATTGATATTGTCAATTATGCTAATAGCCTTCAGGCTTGCCTTCCAGGTATAAATCCCTCCTAGTCGTAGTGAATGAGCCTTATGTTATATATAGTCTCTTTGCTAATATTTTATTTAAGATTTTTGCATTGATATTCATTAGGGAAATTGGTTTGTAATTTTCTTTCTCTGTTTTTGCTCTTCCTGACTTAGGTATCAGCACCATATTTGTGTCATGAAAAGAATTCGGTAGGACTTCTTTGCCTGTTTTGCCAAACAGCTTTTATAGTCTTAGGATGAATTGTTTTTTAAATGTTTGATAGAATTCACTTGTGACTATCTGGCCCTGGGGATTTTTTCTTAAGGAGTGCTTTGATGGTTTGTTCAATTTCCTTTTCTGAGATAGGTTTACTTAAATATTCTATTTTCTCTTTTATCAATCTGGCCAATTTGTATTTTTGTAAATATTCATCCATTTCACTTAGATTGTCAGATTTATTGACATATAACTGGGCAAAGTAGTTCTTATTGATTGCTTATATTTCCTCTTCATTAGGGATGAGGTCGTCCTTTTCATCTTTGATACTGTTAATTTGGTTTCCTTCTTTCTTTTTTTAAATTAGATTAACCAGTACTCTATTTTATTTGTTTTTTTTTTCATAAAATCAACTTCTACTCATATTTATTAATTCAATAGTTCTTTTACTTTTAATTTTATTAATTTCTCCTTTGATTTTTATGATTTCCAATTTAGTCTTCAATTGGGGATTTTTAATTTATTCTTTTTTCTACATCAATGAGCTTTAACAAAGCAACATTTGATACGAAGATATAGCAAGGCCAAAAAGAGAAGTTACAAAGTATTTCCCCTTATACCACCTCAGCTCCTGGTAAGAATAGGCTCAAAATCAAAAAGCAATTTTACCCCTCCAAGTTCACTTCCATAACCAGTGGATAAATGAATTATCTTTGTTTCCTCTGTGCTGGGTCAAGCTGGTCACTGACTTCAGAGCCTCCCAGCTGCTATCTCACTTGTGCTCAGCTTCTAATAAATCTTGGAATGGACTTCAGCTTCTAGACTAATAGTACTCTCTCTTTTGACCTTTCTCAGCTCAAAGGTTCATAGTCATCTCCAATACTCCATCTAAAAGTGAGAAAAAATGTACAAAAGAGACAACAGTAGGGCCAACTTTGTTCTAACACTGGGTGAGAGAAAGCCTAATACCCTTCTTGTACTCAGAGACCTATAGGAGCTTTACTTCCTTGCTCAAAAGTCAGGCAAGAAAGAAAAAGAAGTGAAAATGAAAGAAAAGAAAATGAAGAACTTCATTTTGCGCTTGTTGAGTTTATGAGGAAGGAGTGCTCAACACTATCAAAAGCTGCCAAGAGGTTAAGATAGATGAGGACTAAGAGGCCACTGGATTTGGTGACTAAGGTAGCTATTACACTTGGTTTCTCTCGCATTCTTCATATCTACCTCATTTCCTATCACTCTGATTGTTCCTTCTCAATCTTCACTGTTTCATGGGTCTATATCCAACTCCCTAAATCTAGATATCTTCTAAGACTCTCTTAGACCCCTTTTTCTTATCTCTAGTCTCATCCTTAATGAGCTCATCAGCTTCTACCAATTCAATGATATACTTGAATACAGATTATTCCCACACATATAGATAGATAGATACATATGTATATATAAATTCAACCTTCATCTCACCAAAACTTTAATCTTTCATTTTCAACTACCTGCATGCTATATATATATATATATATATATATATATATATATATATATCCCTATCTGTCACTAGCACTCAAATTCAAAATATCAAAAAATGAATTCATCAATAAATGAGTTAAAAATCAATAAAACCCCAGTAAACCTGCCCCTCTGGTCATGGGAAAACAAGGCATATTAATGTACTTTTAGTAGAACTGTGAATTAAACCAACCATCCTGAAAGCAATTTTGAACTATGCCCCAAAAGTTGTTAAGTGGTGCATACCTTTTGATTCAGAAATATCACTACTGGGTCTATGCCCCAAAGAGATCAAAAAAAGAGGAAAAGGACCCAAATATACAAAAATACCTATTAGAAATTAGAATTAGAAATTGAGGGGTTTCCATCCATTGGGGAAAAGCCAAACAAGTTATGATATATGAATATAATATAATATTATTATGCTTTGAAAAATTGAAGAGGATGGTTTTAGAGAAATGGGAAGACTTATGAATTGATACAGAATAAAGTGAACAGAAACAGGAAAAATATTTATACCATTATACCATAACAACAGTACCATAAAGATAACTTTGAAAGACTTCGAACTCCACTCAGCGCAATGACCAACTATGCAAATCCTGTGGAGAAGGGGCAGCCCATCCCCAACTGCCACTCAGGACAAGGATGCCATCCTGGCTTAACAGTAAGCGGAGGAAGAGAGAAGAGGCAGTATGTGCCAAGCAAGTCAAATCACCACTACCACCTTGACCACCATCATCTCCATCTACCAATGGAGACAACCCAGTACCCTGAATCCAAGAGACTTGGAAATAGCATGGCTTCCATCCTGTTGCTCTCAGCCATCATCCAGGGAAGCAACCCTTATGAAGTCTGGCAGCTGCTTTGCAAATGCTGCAGCCACAACTATTGAAGACCCAAGAAAAGAAAGGTCGTCACCAAAGACCTTGGCCCTGTCAGATGGTTCAACATCAGCAGCACCTTGAGGAACATGAGACCTTTTTTTTTGACTTTGCACTTGATACCTTCCACACGTCTCTCCAATTAAATGGGGAGAGAAGTGACTGTCTTCCTTTTTCATCTGTGTCTTTAACATTTAGCACAGCAGTTTTCACATAATAAGCATCTAATAAATTCTTCATTCATGCTTCCAGAATATTCCTTATAAAATGTGCTGCCTATTGCCTGGTAAGTGATTAGAGTGCAGAGTGAGATAGTTTTTCTTTTAGACCTTGCCAGTAAGGGAATTTGTTTTGCTTCATTATCACAAGTTTGTAACAAAGGATTTGTTTTCTTTCCTTTGTCGATGAGGTGAGGGAGAGGTGGGAGGTAGGAAAGACAGATTTTCATTAATGGAAAATATTAATAGTATTAAATTAACCTGCTCCTTTTCCAGATCTCTGTTTCTAATTGGTGTCACTACTATTCTCCCAATTATTCCTACTATTCTCCCAGTTATTCAAAATAAAAGTTGTTTATTTAAGTGCCTTTACAGTATGACTATATAAGCATTCATGAATATAAAATCCATTCCTTATAAGAAGTGAGCCAGCCTATTAGCAGTATGTATGGATATGAAAATCCAATGTATTAACATATCTCTTAATATATTTGAAATATACTTTGTTGTAAAGTCTAGGGAGGCTAACTATTTTTTATATTTTATTAACATACCACACTGATAGTACATTGCTGTTGTAGTTGAAATATGTAAACTTATACCAATGTTTTTATTTAAAGGTCTGCAAACCACTGAAAATGCAAAATTTTATGCTATCTCCTCACGATTTAAACCATTTAGCAATAAAGGAAAGACACTTGTTATTCAGTATACAGTAAAACATGAACAGAAGATGGATTGTGGTGGGGGTTATATTAAGATCTTTCCTTCAGAGTTGGATCAAAAGAACCTAAATGGGAAGTCACAATATTACATTATGTTTGGTGAGTTAAATAATGCAGTTATTTTAAAAATATATATTTAAATAGTCATCTACTGACAATGCAAAAGTAATGATATATAGTCAGGAGTTCAGCTTTCAAGAACTTTCCTAAAAAGGATGTCCTAGAGTTGTCTTTCAGAAATGTTGGCCAAAGTTTGTCATAACATCTCCTTTTGAATAGTGACAGTACCCTTTCCTAGATTAAATTTTTCAATGGGTATATAGCATTATCGTGATTATAATAATGATTCTTAATTATTAATAATACATTTCTATGCTGTATACTGACAACAACCATATAAGTAGGTTTTGGGAATGGTGTTATGCTCATTTTACAGATGAAGAAACAAACTAAGTGATCTACCCATGGTCATTAAGCTCTTAAATGACGAGGTCTAGAGTCAAACCCAAGTTTCCTGATTAAAAGTACAGCATTCTCTACCACATCACTGTCACATAGTTGCCCCTTATTTTGAAATGTATATAAATTCAAGTTCATGGAAGAGGGAAAGGTGTTATGAATGCTGTATTTGCATTAGTTTCCCTAATGTAGTTCTTGAGTGCTGAACTGATTCTTTAAAATAGGGAAGAATTTATGTTAAAATAAGACAAGTAGCATGGTATAATGGAAAGAAGATTGGACTTGAGTTACAAGATGTGCATTCAAATCCTATGTCTATCAGTTTTTAGCTGTGTAATGTTAACTTCTCTGAGACTTCATTTCATCATCAATTATAGAAGTAATAACCTGTACTTCCTACCTTATAAGAGTGGACCAAATGAGATAACATGTAAAAGTGTCTTTTAAACTTTAAAGAACAATGCATACATGAGCTATTAAGTGGAATTATCTACAATGAATGAAAATATGCACTATATGTTATTTTTCAGGCCCAAAATATATGCTTCAAATTCTCCTAATTATATCACTGTAATAAAAAATTTAAATTTAAAATAAGTATATAATTGAAACTATCAAACATTTTAGAAGAATTTGTTAGAGATTTAGTACAATAGCAAAACTTCCTTTTGGACAAGAATAAAATTTGTTCTATTAAGTGCTAATTTTTTTATTTTTATTATTCTATATGGTGATTTTTCCAGTATGTATCATGTGCTGCTCTACCTTCTCATACAGAATCTACTGAAAAGAACATGTTTTCCTTGATGAGCAGATTTAGGAGACATTCTTATACCAAATGTTCATACAGGCTATTTGTGCCCAACCTATAATAGAGCCTTCCAAGCTTATATTGGTCTGATCAGCCATAGTTAGACAAACTGTACAGTGACTCTAACATAATGATGCTTTTTTAGTCCTTTTCAAGTATGAAGGACAACAGTCATACCAATTGGTCTCAGATTACTTTATTTTTTGAGTTCTTATATCTGAATTTTATAATTTCTGAGTTCCCTTTACACAAAGTAAGGTAAACTTTTGTTGTTAATGGTGTGCCTGCTTCCAGCAACCCATTTCCTCTTATACTTTCTACTTTTAATTTGCTGTACAAAATCTGATGATTTCCAGGAAAGTAGATCATTATCTCCCTTCTTTCCCCAAGGCAAATATGGTAAATTATATGTAATGTAAGATTTCAATGGATTTTGAACAAGTATTTGAAAAACTCTTTGATTAAACTTTATATGGACTTTTGGCAGCTTACTTTTTGTTCCTTGTCATTTAAGTGAGATATTACCATACATTTATAGCTTATAACTTCAATGGTTATTGCTTAATATGTAGCCTTTCCTTTGCTTCCCATATTTTAGAAGAAATGTTTGATGTATTTAATAATGATAAAATATCTAAGGAAGTTGAGAATAGATTTTTTTTTTGTAGGACCTGATATTTGTGGATTTGATATCAAGAAAGTTCATGTTATTTTATTTTACAAGAATCAATATCATTCAAACAAGAAACCAATCAGGTGTAAGGTAAATGCTCTCATGCAAAAATTAGTCATCTTGTAAAATGTTTCTTTGTTAACATTTGCCTCATAACATTTCTAAAAGATACTGTAACTTATAAACCTTGGTACTGTGTAAATGATGTATGCTAGCACATGGACTGAATTATAGTATTTCAAACATATAGGGGCCTTAGAAATCATCTAGTTCATTCCTCTTAGTTTATAGATAGGGAAACTGAGGCCCAGTAAGGTGAAATTATTTAGTCAAAACCTACCAGGTGCAAGGTGGCAAAGCAAATACTTGAACCCAAACTCCAAGGAGAATCACTATCCTACAATGGCAAGAGTATTTACCTGGGAGTTTGGAGAAACTTGAGTTCAAATCCTGTCTCTGATACTTACCAACTGTGAAATAAAAACAAACTAAAGCCCTCTGATTTTTTTTCTCACTATACTACGTTTCTTCCTGTGTATGAAGGAAGATAGAGATTTATTCACTGGTTCTTACAGCTTGTCATAAGCATTTAGACCAATTATTAGCAAAAATAAAGTAACAAATCAATTCTTTGAATTAACTGAAGATTAGTGTTTATCCTCATTTTTTTTCTCAATAGACTGGTATCCCCCTCCTTTTTTTGTATAGGTGTCTATTTCTTACTAAGGTGAAACTGCCATACTACACTATACTTTATAAAATAAGAAATACATTAGTATAATAATTATACAACAGCCTATGACATGTTCCCTGGTAGCTGAAATTTAACCTTTTTAGTGTCAAATTACCTTTTTTATTTTAACTATAAAAATCTTTCTGAAGCATGCCTCTTTAGTTCCTTAAATAGAATATAAGGAACATAATGTAACTATTCCTTGATGGTGAAAAATTATTACAAATGTCATTTATTGTACTGTAGGAAAAATGGTTTGACACATGAACCTAAATGGATACCCTAAAGATAGCCTTGAACTTGCTTTCTTAAAGTTTCAGATGTCTGCTTGCTTTTTAGTTATTTGCACTATTTTAAAAGGTGGATGCTCCCTCCTAGTTCTCCTTCTGTCTTCTGATCATGCCTTCATCTCTTTTACTGGATCATCAGCTATATCTTATCCTCTAAACTTGGGGGTCTCTGTCAAGGCTCTACTCTGGATCTTCTTTATAACAAATGCTCATCCTTGAATACTTTGTACTTTCTTTGAATTTCTCTCATTTTAAAAGGATTTCACTACCTCTGAAGGCAATCCATCTTTTTTTTTTTTTAACTCTTCTCTTTTATCTTAGAATTGATACTAAGTATTGGTCTACTCAAAAGAATGGGAAGGGCTAGATAACTGGAGTTAAATGACTTGCCCAGGGTCACATGGCTAGGAAGTTTCTGAGGTCAAATTTGAACCCAGGGCCTCCCATCTCCAGACTTGGCTTTTTATCCACTGATCCTCCTAGCTGTCTCTCAATCCAATCAATTTCTTTTTTTAGAGAATTTTAATTGTGGGGAAGTTCTTACAATTGTGCCAAAATTCACCTCTCTTTATTAGTTGGCCCTGGTTCTGCCTTATGTATAAAATGGATCTAATATTTCTTCCATATTATAGCTTTTCAGTAATGTAAGGGCTATAATAGCATGTTTCCCATTAAGTCTTCTTCATACTAAACATCTTTAATTCCTTCAAGCACCCCTCCCAAGACATAATTTTAGCCTCTTCACCATTCTTGTACCTCCTCTGAACATGTTGCAGAGCATGTCCCTCCTAAAAGCAGTGCCCTTCCCTTTTCTGGACAGAATGCTTTAAGGTTTGCAAAGTACTCTAGAAACATTTTCCATTTGATCTTTATAACAATACTATGATTAGTTTATAACACTAGTATTATTTATTCTCCCTTTACAATTGAGGAAATAATTTCAATGGAATTGTGATTTGCCTAAAGCCACACAACCAGTAAATGTCAAAAGCTTCATCTGAGCCCATATACATCCTGACTTCAAGTGCTAGGCTCCATATACTCTATCTTACTGTCTTTTTATTTTAAAGGCTAAAAAAGGTAATAGAACCAATTTTTTTAAAGTACTGTTCATCCAAGCTTATGTTCTACAAATATATGGTACCTATAGCTAACATTTATATATCACTTCAAAGTTTTATGCCATTAATGTGCCTACAACATGATACTATTTGGATCTGACCATATATCCCTTAAAAGTAATGTAATAAGTAGGACTTGGCTTACCCATTCACTAAATGTCACCTCCCTTGTCCATTACATATACATATCATGTGCCTGATATTCATTAGTGTGAAATTGTGGTCCTTCTAGAGATTAGTGAAAAGTAACCACTGTAATCTAGGTTTATGGCAATGTTCCAAATTCTGGTTTCCTCTTCTGCTCTTTGTTTTTTTGTTTCTTACTCCTGGTGCCACTTCTAACTTTCACTGCAGTTTATAGGGCTTAATAGTCTCTTCACTCTTACTTATTTTCTTGCCTCATCATCTTTAATTGTCATTTCTTCTGTGCCTCCTGCTTTTCTAGGGAAGAGCTTGACTTTCATAATCATACATGACTCTGCCCAGTACAAAAACTCCTTTACTCTAGGTGACAGATTGTCCAGTCACAGTGATCTTTGTTTCTTAGTTATTTTCCTTAATAGCTGCAAAGAAGCTGTTTCTGTTTCCTGAAGAAAGTAATTGTTTTTCTGGGTTGAAGAGTGTTCTGGAGGCTTGAAATTACTGAAGTCTAAGGTCACTTGTTATAAAGTAGAAAGATACACTTTCTGAGTACTTCTCTAGTCTTTTTCAAGAAAAGATTATACTGAATCTTGTACTTAAGAAAACCTATTTATTTTTATCTACATGGTATGATATATAGAGAAAAGACAGTAATTTTTGAGCTATAAATCTTAGGTTCTAGTTCTGGCTATGCCACTAATTAGGTCTGTGGCTTTAGGCACCTTTCTGGTCTTTTGATTCTTTATCTATAAAAAGAGATTGTTGGTCTGACTAATCTGTAGTGTCTCTTCCAACTCTTACATTCCACAGTTACATAATTTAGAAGTTTTTCTATTTTTTTAAAGACGTGACATGTTATTTTAATTTTATACTACGTTAATTCTTAGAGAATCAGTTCAACACAATGAATCTATACAATGTTTGGTGCCTCAGGTAATTTTTCCAATAGATATAACTATGTAATTTTGATGAAGGGGAGAATCATGTTTAAAAGTAATTTCTTTAAACATGTACACAAAAAATATAGCTAATTGTGTTTATTTGCTCTAAATAAAGCAATAACTTTAAAAGAAAGGTATCCTTCAGTTTAAAGAGCATTACTGAAAACATCTATGTCCATTTTGTAAATGGGAATCATTGTGAATGTATTGAGTGAAATCTTAGTATTTAAAGAAACTTATCAACATAATTAAAGATCCTGCTGTAAACTAAATAATTATACAGTATCTTTTATTTATATTTGGATTTTTACTTTTTATGTCATGTTAGCTCTTATAGTAGCTAAGTAACTCATAGTCCAAAAATTACTCTTTATGCTTTTCAATTTCCAACATAATTGTTACCAATGAAGGAATTTTAAAGTACCTATTTTAGCAGGAAGAGAAGCATAATAAATGTTTTTTTTCTCTCTCTAAAATATTCAGGTTGATGGCTTTACACATTTATACACTCTGACATTAAGACCAGATCTAACTTATGAAGTGAAAATTGATACTGATATAATCGAATCAGGCAGCATAGAAGAGGATTGGAATTTACAAAAAATTAGAAGAATGGAGAAATCTGCTTTGAAGATGCCTGAGAATTGGGATAAATTGTCTCAGAATGATAAACCCAGTGATGTTCCATCTCAGGTTTTATTTTTCTCTAAACATTTGTAGAACTTATGCAAAAAATAAAATATAGTTTACATATAGCTGGTTAACACATCAGTACTCAATTGATAATGCCCAATTCTCTTTCCAAAAGTATGTAGCACTTGCATATTGATCATATATCTTGGAGGATTTACAGTACTGTAGAAAGGATCTGTAACATTTAAAGTTAAATGCTGGTGTATTTTTATTTTTGTTTTTTTACTATTGTAAATGTGGTATACATTTTTTTTTTGCATCGCTGACATTTAAAAAAATAATTTATTGTGTTCTTTCTTCCCTTAAATGTGAAGTATTTTTGAGCTATATTTGTTCTGCTTCTACTAAAGTCCTCCTTTAATGCCCCATCATGGAATCAAAGTGATCCCAAGTTTTTAAAGACTTTGCTAGTGAAGTGAAATCTCTGATGGATTTTGATGGCCTGGAAAGACTTTAAAAACAGACCTGTATACAGATTGTTATATGACAACTAATCTAGCCAAGCTTGGAGAGGTTCATAACAAAGTGCTAGCTACCTCACATTCTATTTTTTATTCCCATAGCAATTTGTGGATTACCTACTTCTATGTGGAATCTACATTTATTGCATTGTGGAAGAAGTATCAACACTAATGAAATTATAGATTTTAAAGAAATATTAGAATATGCTATGTTTTATGCATGAATCAGGTCTTGGGTTCAAATTTGACATTAAATACTTCCTAGCTGTATGACCCTAAGCAAGTCACTTAACCCTATTTGCCTAACCCTTTCCTCTCTCTTATCTTAGAATCAATAGTGTCCATTCTAAGGCAAAGGTAAGGGTTTAAAAAAAAAAGAAACTAAACAAAAACAGTTATATAACATGAACTAGTCAGTGATAGCATTTCTGAACAGGAAAGCTGATCCGGATATCTGTATAGAGAGAAATGTAACAAATAAAAGGAGGTCTGAAGGCTCACTGTAGTGGGAACAGGGCCTTAGTCAGCCAAATGAATCAATTCTAATTAGACTGATACCTCTCAAACTCTCACTAACTTTATCTCTCTTTTTATTAATAAATGCTTATAAATCTGGTGATGAGCCTTTAGACTACCTTTTGTTACAGAGACAAACTTTAGGAGATTACCAAATCCTTTAAAAAAATATTGAACACATTACCAGAGCCAAAATAATTTGTCACATACTGGCCAACTTTCTAATGGAAACCATCTCCTCATTGCTTTTCAAATGATGGTCACATAAGTCATCACAGGAAAATTTTGCAGATTTAGAAAGACTGCCAGAATTTGTGTTCAATTCAATAAGTTTTTATTGAATGGCCACTGTGCACCTAGTACTAGGGATAGTGAGACAAAACAAAGCAGTCTCTAGTCTAAAGGAGTTTTAAAAGGAGGTGGTGTAGAGAAGGATACATACACTGATAAAAAAATAAAAAATTTCTACAAAATAAATACAAATTTCAGAGTGAGGGTAGGGAAAGCAATAGTAACCTGGGAGAAGTATGAAAGCAAGACCTGGTATAAAAAAGTGGTACTTGAATTAAGCTTTGAACATAATTAGGGAATCTGGGAGCTGCCTATATGACAGCATGGAGATAGATTAAAAATTTGTTGCTGCTGTCAGGATATGTGCTTATGTGCATTTTATATAATATATGTAATCCAACATAATAACTAACAAAGCAACAAAAGCATCCTGTTTGCTTACAGTTGTTATTCTAATTATTATTTTGGCCATAGCTCTAGTCATTATGTAGAGGGGGTTATCCTGACTTGGCTTCCTTCATTCTTTATTACTTCAAAGCAATTTGACAAACATTTATTAAACACCTATATGTGCCAATCATTGTGCAAGGCCCTGGAGATACAAAGACAAAAATGGTGCTTATGTTCTATTGGGAAGACCCAGCAGGAACATAAATAAATACAAAATAGAGAAATAGTAAATCCAGACTCACTATAGGGAGAGAGGAGAAAACAAACAACTTGGTGCATTGGGAGATGGAAATTAGGAAAAGCTCCATGTAGGATATGGCACCTAAGTTGTGTTTAAAAGAGGAACTAAGGTTTCCAAGAGATGAAGATAGAGAGTGAGACCACTCCAAATATAGTGGACAGCTTGAATAAAGTTACAGGAGATGAAATAATGTGTACAGGAGCTGCAGACAGGCTAGTTTGACTGGCAAGCAGAATGCTGAACCATTGGCAGGCTTAATTACTTAAAGCATTTTTGGGGAGGGAATAACTAATGTTTCAGTCCAAACAAATGCATTGCCCCTTCTGATTTGATCCAGGAGAAATGTTCACATTTTATAATGGGATAACAGCATGTTACTGTCTTATGAACACATCTAAACCTCATCATGTATGAGTACATGTACATCATCTAAACTTGGAGGAAGAATGGAACTAAATCTCTCTCCCTTACATACAAGCATAGATACATAGGTATATATTTACACATGTGCATATATATTACATGTAAGCAGGGATTGCTATACTTTATTCTTGTATTCCCAACACCAAGCACAGTGCCTGAAACATAGTAGGAACTCAACAAATGGTTGTTGATTGCTAGATTGATCATTAAATACTTTAATGTGTTTGCTAGAGGGTGGAAAAATATGCATACCCATGTATTTGACTAGAATTTCTTGGCAGGTAAGGAAATCCAAAGCACTTGAATGAGCAAATAATTCAACAAGCATTTATTTAAGTGCTTATTGTGGGCAAAGCACTGTATTAGGTGCTAGGAATACAAACTCAGAAATAAAGCAAACCCTGCCTTCAACTTTGGTCAATGGAACACTAAGACCAAATTGATAGGAATGGAATTTTGACTGTACTCTCCCAAACTGTGGAGTCTATGTGAGAATCCCCTTAGTAGAATATAAATATCCATTGTTTTTCTTTTATAGGACTGGGATAAGCACCTTTTGGATGCCAGTGCCAACAAACCTAGTGACTGGAATAGTGAATTGGATGGAGAATGGCAGCCATCAGTGATTCAGAAACCTAAACATAAAGTATCTATCATTTTCTTCAAGAATGACATAACACAATGGGGCTATAACCATGAGTGGATTAGCAAGAATATTTTGGTGTAGTAGGAAGAACATTAGATTTGGAATCAGAAGGTTTGGATTTCTAGATTTCTAAACTATAATCCTTGTGTGACCTTGGATGAGTCACACCCAAGTGACCCTGTTTCGTTATCTGTAAAATGAGGGATTAGACTAGATAATTTCTAAAGTCTCCTACAGTTCTCAGTTCTATAATCATGAGGTCATATGTTGACCATTTTTTTGTTGTTTATTGCAGGATGGATTGAAATTAGATAATTCAGATTATAAAGATGTTTGGCTTCATAAGAAGATTGAAAACCCAGGATACTTGCAAGATTTTGAATTCTTAGAATATGAGGATATCGGTGTTATTGGACTGGAACTCTGGCAGGTCATTTAGGTTTAATTCACTTTAATTAGAATCTAAGCGATTTGATCCCTTCTGAATTGAATACCAGGCTAGATATATTTGGTAGGTTTATTAAAGTCATTAAAGCATTGAGGAATAATGTTGATAGCAAATATTTGATAAAACCTGATATAATATTACAGTATAAGCTGAAATAAATATTCTTATTTTATTACTTAGAGGATGCTTCAACTTTTATTGTCTGTAGCTAAATTAGTTGAATATTACATGGATGCGTTAAGCTTCTGAAAGATGAAGTTATTATGTTTTGGGATTAAAGAGTTCTTTTCATCCTGTGTCCCACTATAATGTCATTGCAACACCACTCATTATTGAAAAGTATTTAGTAAAGGGAGACTTTCTTGAATTCTTTCCAAGAGAAGATGATTATTAAATTATATAAAAAAGACCTTGTTCTATTGCCTGGACCTGAAGAACTATGTCAATATTAGGGCTTAGTGGACTTCATTTATAATTTTATAGAAAAGATAAAATCAGAAGTTCCCCACATAGAATTAAATTTGGTTTTAGATAATAATTATTTGTAAGTCATTTTGGCCAATGCATTATCTCAAAGGAGACAGAATATATTCCCTGTAGATGGATAGATAGGATCATAGAAGCAATGAACATGAGCTTGGAACAAGACTTTGGGGGTTAGTAGAAGGTAGAAGGGTCTGGTATGCTATGGTTCATGGGGCACAAAGAATTGGAAACAAAATAATGACTGAACAACAACTTTCATATAACCTAAATAATTCACTTGGCAACCTGTTTTCCATGAATTAAACTCTATGTAATGGCTAAGCTCAGCCTTAGAGAAAAGTTGAAAAAATATAACTCTTCATTTCATTGCCTAGATGGGGACTAGAGATTGTAGAATGTTGCATATACTGTCAGACACAGTCAATGTGTTCATTATTAGTTTTGGTGAAACTGCTTTTTTCTTTCTTGCTTAACTGGCCTTTTTTCTTTCCTTTTTCATCTTTGTTATAAAGAGTAATCCTCTAGGTAAGAAGAGGGGAGACATCTTTAGAACAAATGTTATATAAAAATGAATGGTTTCAGCAAAAATCAGATAATTTTTTAAAAGTGAGGGTTTGTGCTATATAGATGTATATATCATTTATATATATATGCATATACATATGGATACATATGCAACACTATGGATGTGAAATAACTATTACACATAGAGACTACTTTTGATTTGGTTGATACGCAGATTAAGGAGTTCATATTTTATGCTAAAAGCAAGATATATAAAAATCTGATGGAAGACTTCTCCTGCACAGAAGTCAAATAGAAGTGTGATTTCTTCTTGCTTTTAGCACAATTATGTTTTGAAAAGGGTACAAAGCAATAGAATTGTTTGGACATTGAGGCTAAGGTCAGGGTCAAGTAATCCTTTGAAAGATTATGATGTTCTAAATACAATATACTTTGTTACCCAAAGTTTCTATAAACTTGTTTAACCATGTCTCTCTTTTTTTTTAACCCTTACCTTCTGTTCTAGAATTGATTCTAAGTTTCACTTCTAAGGCATAAGAGTAGATAAGAACTAGGCAATTGAGGCGGGGGAGAAGGGAGAGCAGCTTCTAGGTGGCCCAGTGGATTGAGAGCCAAGCTCAGAGATGGGAGGTCCTGAGTTCAAATGTGACCTCAGACACTTCCTAGTTATGTGAACCTAGACAAGTGTAAGATTAAAATAAAATATCCAAATACTCCAAGTATTATTCTTATAAGATTTAATAATAATAACTCAAAAAAAAGGGAAGTAAAGTGAGAGAAAGAGCGCTTTCCCAGCCATATTAACAGGAAAAAGACCCTGAGGGCATGGTTATAGAAACTTTTAACAACCAAATGTAAAACAAAAACAAAACAACATGAGGACACAGAGGAAAGGAATTCTGGGAAACGTAATCCTAGGGTACAAAATTCCAACTACACATTCCCCCTGGAACCCTTTGGGAGACTAGTCACCTCAATGGATCATGTTAACATAACCAAACTTATAACAAGAGGTATATACAATAATTTGGGGATAAAAGGGAAATAAAAGAGAAAAAGAACAAAACCAACATTAGGTGTATTGACAAAAAGTCCATTAGAGGGCAGTCCCCTTTGGCATAAAAGTGTACATTCAAAATAAATGCATTCAACCCCCCATGGTTTAATTTAGCACATCCTAAAGTTCACTATGGATCTTTTGGTGCAGCATGTGGTTCCTGAAGGCATCTTCTTGGCTGTCTTCTCCAAACAGTTCACTTCTTCGAATCTGGGAGGTAGCAAGTTTCTTATCCTAAAATGACTCTCAAAAGAATGTAAACTTTGCATTATAGGATAATAATACACAAGTCATTTAACCCCCATTGCCTAGCCCTTACTGCTCTTCTGCTTTAGAACCAATGCACAGTATTGATTCTAAGACAGAAGGTGAGAGTTAAAAAAAAAAAAAACCTAGGTGATTGGGGTTAAGTAACTTGCCCAGGGTCATATAGCTAGGAAGTGTTTGAGGTCAGATTTGAACCAGATCCTCCTGACTCCAATTCTGGCTCTCTGTCCACTGAGTCACCTAGCTGCCCCCTAATCATGCTCTCTTAAGCAGTAATCACTAAAATAGTACCGGGGAAAAAAACAATAGGAATTTTGTGCTAAATTCTTATATGATTAAAAATATAGCATTCCATTTTCCAAATTGAAGGATCTAAGAATTTGTCTTCCTTTATCAACACAAATCACAATTCTTCTATACCTTTTCTTTAAGTACATAATGTGTCAGAAACATTTTCCTGGTGCTTGGTAGCTGTGTAAATTGGGGTCAGTCACTTTGCCACTGGGACTTGATTTTCTTTTTTTAGTACAAGTACTGATTCCACCTATTGTAAATTTATTGGAGTACTATAGGATGGGTGAGTGGGGATGGAATGTGATTGCCATCATTTGAGGGAAAATCCAAACCCCTTAAGTTACAGATACATTTGAGAATCAGAAAAAGAAGAAAAAGAAAATAAAGGGATTCAATCTTCATGATCTCTAAGGACTTTTTCAGCCTTCACCATAATGATCTTATGAAAATATTTTAAAGCTTTTTATAATAAAAATTAATAGACTCACCTTTTATGACTAGGTAAGATCTGGAACCATCTTTGATAACTTTTTGATCACTGATGATGAAAATTATGCTGCAGATTTTGGCCTAAAAACCTGGGGAAGGACAAAGGTAAATAAAATTTCTATTTAAATACATAGCAAACAGTAAGTGGTATAGGAAATCATAGAAGGGAGGGAAGGGCCATGCAGTTGGAATGGGCAGGAAAAATTAACATTTATTATATGCCTTTTATCTACCTATATTTCCTTTTTATTTAATTTCCTTATGAACATAATTATAATTTTTATTATAAGATGTAAGAGCATCAGGAAAAAATTTAGTAAAACAAAATTCATTGAGAATAATTGTAGTCTTAAATGGGTTAAAAAATAAATTTCAGAAATAAAAGATGAAAGTGACATGGCTAGATAGCAATGTCCAAAATATCTGAAAAAGATCTGAGGCTTTTAAGAGACCCCAAAACTGTTTGAATATGATGAGGCAACCAAAAAGTTAATGTTATCTTGGGCTTTATTAAGAAAGATATAAATCCCAGTAATAAGGAAGTGACATTATACTCTGCCCTCAGTCAGTCCATACTTGGATTATTATGTTTACTTATGGTCACTATATTTAAGGAAGGGCATGGAAAAATTGGAGAACATCTCTATGTTTCCATTGTTCAATGAACTCCAGTATCTCATATTTCACTGAAAAAATGAAGGCTATTCATAGAAGCTCTTCTCCCCTCTACTTCATTTCACACCACTCAGATGCTTTCTGCCACTATCTCCTCTTTCACTCTTGTCTAACTTGATTAGATGGCTCTTCTCCTTGCAAAGACCAACCCTTCCACAAGCATAAGTGATCCCATTCCATCCTCTCTTCTATATCACCATCTACCCTGTTCTACCCTTTAGCACCATAACACCATCAACCCTGTTCTCTCACTTAAACCCTTCTCTCTTTAAACACTTCCTATCTATTGGCTGCTTTTCTACTGACTTCCCTACTGTGATATTGAAATCACTTTTAAAAGACTGATATATATTAATTTAAGGTCCCCAAGGATTTTACTTATGAAAACCTTAAATGAAACACTCAAGGGGGCAGCTGGGTAGCTCAGTGGATTGAGAGCCAGTCCTAGAGACGGGAGGTCCTAGGTTCAAATTTGGCCTCGGACACTTCCCAGCTGTGTGACCCTGGGCAAGTCACTTGACCCCCATTGCCTAGCCCTTACCACTCTTCTGCCTTGGAGCCAATACACAGTATTGACTCCAAAACAGAAGGTAAGGGTTTAAAAAAAAATGAAACACTCAAGTCAGAATGGAGTTTTATGGTAGTTTAATCACATCAGGAGTAAGAAAGGAGGAGAGGGAAAGAAGGAAAGAAGGGGACGAGGAAAGAGGTTAACTCAACCTTCTGGCAGAGCCAGAAGGGAGTTTAGGCCTTGGAAGACCAAGGTAGAGAAGGGAATCAGTCCTTTCACTCATGTGACCAATCTGAAGGAAAGCTGCCTGTGGGACTCCTCCTTGCTCCAGCTCCTAGAACTAACCAGTGCCTAGCCCTGTCCACAGGAAGTGCACGAACTCCAGAGGCTGTTCTCTACCTCACTTCCTGTGCCTCACACTTGCCAATGGTGGCTCAAGTTTGGCTTAGGACAGCCCAGGTGGGCAGTTAGTTATTTCTGATTTGTCATTGAATAGCACATGTGTGGGTGTGCACAATCTTTGGGTGCTAGACCAAGCAAGATGGAGGAGATTTAAAAATCACACTACTGCTGTGTCCATGTCCAACCCTCAGTTGATTCATCTATCTCCAATAGCTCTTGTTCTGTATCTCTCCCTTCCCTTTTGTGGCCGAATCCCCTGAAAAGGTTGTTCACAATAGAGGACTAAACTTCATCTCCTTTCACTCTTCTTAATTCTTTAGTCTGGCTTCTGACCTTGTCATCTGAGGCTACTCTCTCCAAAGTTACTAATGATCTTAATTGTGAAATCCAATAACCTTTTCCCAATTTTCATCTTTCTTGCCCTATCTACAGCCCTTGACCTTGTCAATCACCTTCTTCTCCTTGATAATCTCCTCTTTAGGTTTGGGGGCACTGCTTTCTTCTGATCTCCCACCTATCTGATGGCTTCTTTTCTGCCTTCATTGCTTGATCTTCATCCAGATCATGCCTGCTAACTGTGGGAAAGGATGTCCTACAGGGTTCTCTCCTGGGCCCTTTTCTCTATTCACCTATATTACCTATTACCTATTTCCCCATCTGTAAGGTGAGAGTCATAATAACAGCTTCTTCCCAGAGTTGTGAGGATCAAATGAAATAATAATCATAAAGTGCTTTACATAGTAGGCACTAAGAACTAGCTACTATTATTATTATTAGCTAACCACTCCCTCCAGTTCAGTGATACTGGTCTTCTTACTATCCCTCACATATGTTCTCACTAGCCTTCCCTCCTTCTAGGAAAGCTCTCCATCCTTATCTTTGCCTCTGAGTTTCTCTGGCTTCCTTCAACTCTCAGCTAAAGTTCCATCTTCTACAATAAGCCTTTCCCAAACCTCCTTAATCTTAGTGTCTTCACTGTGACTACTCCCTTCCTTCTGTGACTACTCTGTATGTATCCTATACATAGTTGTTGCATGTTGTCTCCTCAGTTTAGACTGTGAGCTCCTGAAGATTCCTGAGGATTTCTTTCTCTTAGCACAGGACCTGGGATATAGTAGGTGCTTAACAAACACTCGATGACTGACTGACTGACAGTAACTACACAATTCCTCTGAATCAAATATAAAATCCTGTTTGGCATTTAAAGCCCTTCACAACTTGGCTCCAAACTAATTTTCCTGTCTTATTGTATAATATTTACTTTTATTTACCCTACAATATTTAACATTTACATAGTACTGTGTATTTTCTCCTGTAACTCATGTAACTTTGCCTTTAGAAATTTGGATGCCTTGCCACTTGACGCACATATTATGTACTGATATTGTTTCATTGCCTATGGTATCTTTCATCAAGATGTGATTTCCTTCCTTATCACTTGAATAGTTCAATTTTTACTTTTGCTTTTCCTGAGATCATGATTGCTACCCCTGCTCATTTTTTTTTACTTTGACTGAAGCATAATAGATTCTTTTCCCCCTTTTACATTTTTTGTAAATTTATTTTACCAATTACATGTAATAACAAATTTCTACATACATTTACTGAAGTTATATATTCCAAATTGCCTCCCTTCCTTCCTTCCCTTCCCCTTCCAAGAGCTGGAAAGCAAACTGATCTGGGTTATACATGTATTATCATGCAAAACACATTTCTACATTGTTCATTTTTGTAAGAGAATATTTATATAAAACCAAACCCCAAATAAAATAAAAATGAAAATGAACTAAAGTGAAAACATAGCATGCTTTGATCTGCATCCTGACTCCAACATTCTTTCTCTGGAGGTGGGTAGCATTCTTTGTCATAAGTTCCTCAGAATTGTCCTAAATCGTTGTATTGCTGATAACAGCTAAGCCTTTTCACAGTTAATCATTCCACAATATTGCTATTATTGTGTACAATGTCATTCTGGTTTTGTTATTTCATTCTGAATCAGTTCATGTAGGTCTTTCCAGCCCTTTTTGAAATCATTCTGCTCATTTCTTACAGTCTAGTAGTATTCCATCACCATCATATACCACAGTTTGCTCAGCCATTCCCCAATTAATGGACACTCCCTCCATTTCCAATTCTTTGCTACCACAAAAAGAGACCAGCCCTTTACTTTGACTTTGCATGCACCTCCCTGTTTTCAATATGTTTCTTGTAGAAAGCATATTGTGGAATTTTGGTTTTTAATCCTTTTCCATTTTATGGGTGAGTATATCTCATTCACATCGAGAATTATGATTACTAATTGTGTGTTTCCCTCTATTTTATTTTCCCCATTTACCCTCCTCTCTCTTTCCCTGTTTACAAGTGTTTTGCTTCTGGTCGCCACTTCCCCCAGTTCATATAATATTCTTTCTATGTACTCTCCTTCTTATTGTCCTAATAGTGATAAAGTTCTTAAGTATCTTATATACTTTAATTATCTTTAATACTTTAAGCACCTTATACAACTCAAGAATTATATTTATCTTAAGTATCTTAATTATCACCTTCCAGGTATGAATGTTCTCAATTCAACCTAATTGAAATCTTTAAGTTTTCATTTTTCTTTTTATCTTTATATGCTTCTCAAATTTGGTCATCTAATTTTCTTTTTAGCTCTATTTTTTTTAAACCCTTACCTTCTGTCTTGGAGTCAATACTGTGTATTGGCTCCAAGGCAGAAGAGTGGTAAGGGCTAGGCAATGGGGGTTAAGTGACTTGCCCAAGGTCACACAGCTAGGAAGTGGCTGAGGCCAGATTTGAACCTAGGACCTCCCATCTCTAGGACTGGCTCTTAATCCACTGAGCTACCCAGCTGCCCCCTAGCTCTACTTTTTAAAGAATATCTGAAAGTCCTCTATTTTATTAAATATCACTTTTCCCTCCACATAATTCTTGTTTATAGACCTAGATCTTTTACCTTTTAGAATATCATATTCCATTCCTTCTGGTCCTTTAATGTAGAAGCTGCCAGGTCTTGTGTAATCCTGACTGTGACACCATGATATTTTAATTGTTTCTTCTGGCTGATTACAGTTCTATTTCCTTAATCTGAGAGTTTTTGAATTTTGCTATAATTGTCCTGGGATGCTTTTTATTAAGGTCTCTTTTAAGAGGTGACCAATGAATTAGTTTAGTTTCTATTTTCTCCTCTTGCTTGAGGTTACCATGGAAGTTTTCCTGATAATTTCTTATAATATGGCATCCAGGCTCTTTTTTATCATAGATTTCAGGTATTCCAGTAATTCTTAAATCATCTCTCATGTATCTGTTTTCCAAGTCAGTTGTTTTTCCAGTGAAGTATTTCAGATTTTCTTCTATTTTTTTCATCCTTTTGATTTTGTCTTATTGTTTTCAGATGCTTTATGGAGTCATTAGCTTCCATTTGCTTAATTCTAATTTTAGGATGTTATTTTCTTCCTTGAGATTTTGTGTTTCCTTTTCCATTTGCCCTATTCTAGTGTTTAGGCAGTTGTCTTCTTCAAATTTTTTTTTTGCTTCCATTTCCATTTGGCTTATTCTAGATTCCAAGTTGTTAAACCTTTCTTTCATTTCTTTTATTATTTGATTTTTTAACTTCTTTTCAAGTTCTTCTAAGAGGTCTTTTGGAACCTGATATCCTTTCTTGCTTTCCTTTGAGGCTTAACATCTTTCCTTTTTGCCATTGTTGTTTTCTTCTAACATTATATTTTGATCTTCCCTGTCATTAAAATAACTTCCTAAGTTTAGATATTTTCTTTGTCTTTTACCCATTTTTCTAGTTACTGTCATTATCTTATCTATCTGCTGAAGTTCTGCTCTGCTCCCTGGGGTGGATGAAGTGTTGCTCCAAGCTTGCAATGGGAAGCTTTCTCTGGCACTTGGAGTGGGTCCAACCATCTTTGGGTTCCTCAGTGTGTACTTCCAAGGAATGGACCAACTGACTTCTTGTGGGGAGACTTGTAGCAATTTTTTCCAGCTGTATTCTGCTCCTCCTGCTTTTGGTGTTCCTGTTATCTCCTCTGTTGGGCTGTTCCCTTGCTCTGTGGATTCCTTGCCTCAGGCCAAGTGTAAGGCTACTTCCACCTCTGAAGTTTCTTACCTCAGGCCTATGCCGGTCCTGGGCTGCTGCTCCTCTACTGTATCATTGCTTCAAGCTGCTTGGTAGCAAGTAAATTTGTACTACTGGGCACTCTATAAGCTTCCCCAGTGTACTCTGTAAATTCCCTCAGTGTGCATTCTGCAAATTCTTCCTGATATACACTCAGTGGGTTACTCTCCCCTTTCAAGCCAATGAGAAATGTCCCTCTAGCTTTCCTTTGTCTTGAGGCACTTTATTTTCTATTTTGGTGTGTTCAGAGGTTTTGGACCCTTACTCTACCATCTTAGCTACCAGCATACCCTCTATATAGTGCTTTAAGGTTTGCAAAGCACTTCACAAATATTATCTCATTTTGCTTTCATAATAACCCTGGGAGTTCACTGCTAATGTTATCCCCATTTTACACATGAGGAAACTTAGGCTGATATCCATTAAGTGACTTCCTGAGAGTCACTTCATTTGTAAATATCTGAGACAAGATTTGAACTCAGGGCTTCCTGACTCCAGGTGCATGGACCTGTCTTATGCCACCAACTCTTTTTAAGAGATAATAAAACTAGCCTTCTCTTCTTAAGGCATGCCCTTCCTTCCCTCTACCTCTTAAAATCCCTACTTTTTTTCAAAGCCTCATTCAGGACCTACCTTCTTGATATACAAAAGTCAAGGAGATTACTTTAAGAAGCAGCTTTCAGAAGGTAACAGCAAGGAAGATCTTAGAACACTACACAAGGGGAAGAAACTGCTTCCTAATCAATCCTGTGTGGCTTCAAAAAGATTGAAAGAGATGAAAATCAATGATGATTGTGTTAAGCATTTATTAAGCTCCTTCTGTGTTCCAGATACTATTCTAGGGGCTGGGGTGTAACTATAATATATGAAACAATCCCTACTTGCAGTGAGCTTACATTTTAATGGGAGAGACTGACTACAAGTGCATAAAATATATTCAGCATAAGTATAAATTTAATAAATGCACATTTAGACAAAGTTACTTGGGAGGGAAGACACTAGTAGTTGAGAAGAAGCAGAAATGACTTCATAGAGAAGATATTGGCTGAGATGCAATATAAATGGAAAGAGAGGTAAAGGTAAGGAGGCAGAGCATGCTGGGAACAGCAATTAGATTCTTCAGTGTTGTGAGTGAAGAACAGAGAGGAGGCCACTTGGATTGAATTGCAGAGTATGGGAGTTATAATCAGCGTCCAAAGAGGCTGGAAAGATAGGCTGGGTCTCAGTTGTGTTTTAAAAAGCCAAATAGAAGAGTTTATGCTTAATCCTAGTTGGCAGAGGTAATAGGAAGCCATTGGAATTGGTTGAGTAGAAGAATCACTTGGTCAGATCTTCATTTAAGGAAAATTATTTTGGCAACAGTATTTACAATGGGGGGGGGGGGATGTATGGGGTGTTCAGGGAGGGGTAGTATCTCTGGTATGGAGGGCTTGTCGTGCCCTCCTAGGGCAGCTCTCCAGCCTCTGATCCTCACCTGACACCCAGCTCTCACTTGTGGCTCCCAGTAGCTGCTAGAATGCGGCAGTGGCCACACCCTGGGCAACAGCTTCGACAGGCCGGCTAAACCTTGTGAGGGTAGCCATGGGGTCATCGTCGACCCATGGTGAACCAGGGCTTTGTTCACCCAGCATGTGAAGACTGCTTCGGTGGAACAGACAGAAGAAACCAATAAGAAGGTTCAATGGCTGAGAGGGCAATGCAGCAAAGCACTGTGGAGTGCTTAGGGCGTGTTGGAGCACAAAAGACAACACGGCCATCCAATGCAGCTGAGGAAGTCTCCAGATGTAATGACTTTTCGACTTTTCGTGCCACTGGACCCAGGCTTCCAACGCTGAGAGAGTGGGACTGTCTCTGTGCACCGACTTTTCCACTTAAATCTCCTTCATGCACAAATGTCTTTGTGCACACTCATCTACATCACAGATGAAAGCGCACAAAGACAATCGTCATCCTCAGTTACCGAGAGAGTGGGAGAAATCAGAGGCAGGGAGACCATTCAGTAGACTATTGAAACAGTCTATGTAAGAGGTAGTGAGGGATCAGGTAATTGTGTGAGGGGGAGAAGAGCTCAAATAAAAGAGGAGATGTTAAGGGAAGGTGAGGGAGAATGACAAATCCGGAATAATGCCAAGATTTAAAATCTCAGATGCTAGAAAGATAGTGCTACCTTTGACAGACATAGGGAAATTCAGAAGAGGGAAGGGTTTAAACAAAAACATAATGAGTTCAATTTTAGGCATGTCTAAATGTAATATATCTGTGGGACGTCCAGTCTGAAATGTCCCATAGGCAACCTATGACATGGGATTAAGACTCAAAGGAGAGAGTAGGGCTCTCTATCGGTCTGGGAATAGAGAAATGAGAATTAAACCCATAAGAGCCAATGAGGCAAGAGAGACAAACAGACTGATGGACAGAGAGGAAAGGAGACCCGGGAGAGAATCTGAAAAGCCTTTGCTGATACTTATTGCCCATGTGACACTGACAACATTACTTCAAGTCAATTAAAAGCTAAAGTTGAAAAAAACCAAAGGATACTTTTTCACTGTACACATTGTTTAGAAATCTTTAGACATTTTGAAATCCTCACTGAAAATTTCATGTCATAGCAATCTTTTTTAGACTCCCAAATTTCATTAACGTAAGCCGGGCTCATTTCTACCTTAGTGCTTTTCCCCATTCTGTTTTCTTCCTTCCCACTCTTCTCCTGCTCCCCATTCCACATATTACCTAAAATCTTCTACTCTGTCCTTCAGACTTATTTAAATCCAACCCTTTGAGGTTCTAGCTCAAATCCTATCTAGGCCACAATAATCTGTTCCTTCTCTGAATTAGTATAACCATGCAATTTAGCAATCAATTATAGATCGACATGTTTTTTTCTAAGTGTTTCAGATGTATGTTTGATTTCTAATTATGCTATAAATTAGTTCCTTATCCTCTACAAAGCAGCTGACAAAGTGTTGGTTACTCAGTAAATAATTAATGCCTATATGTTCATTACAAACAAGGAGACTGGGGCTATTTACCCTGAAAAAGTAAAGATGTGTGTGTGTGTGTGTGTGTGTGTGCATGCGCGCGTGCATGCCTGTGCCTGTGCCTATGCCTGTGTCTGTGTCTGTGTATGTGTATGGGGGCAGGGAGGTTAGCATAATTCCTGCCTTCAAATGTCTGAAGGACTGTCATGTGAAAAGGAGAGTATATTTGTTTTGCTTGGCCCCAGAAGGGAGAACTAGGACCAGTGAGTGGAAGTTATAGGAGGTATATTTGAGCTGTAAGGAATTTCTTTACAACTGGGTCATCCTCGTGAGGTCAGTTTTCCCATCACTGGGAAGGATTTCTTAGGGATATTGTAAAGGGAATTCATGCTTTTACACAGGTGTTGGATTAGGATAGCTCAGATATCCTCTTAGTTCTGAGATTCTATAATTACTGAGCCTTTCATTTGTTTTTATAGGATCCAGAGAAGGAAATGGATATGATACAAGCTAAGGAAGAAATTAAAAAAGCAAGAGAGGAAGAGGAACAGTTGATAAGAGAAAACATCAAGGAAAAGTATTTCCAAAGTCAAACTGCAAAAGATGAACTCTAGTTATCTTGATATTTATTTTGGGATAACTGTAATATTAGTATTACTTCTGTTTTAATCCATTATTAAGTATCAAATGTTTACATAATAATTTATTCTCTATCAAATTTCTTAGAAAAATATTCTGATACTTTTTGGTGTAGTCATCATTTCCCCAACCCTTAGACAGTTTGTGTCTGCCAAGGTAATTTCCTTTAAAAATGTTACCTTTCAACAAGAATCATACCAATGGTGGATTCTGGGGATGTTTCTCATGGGGAAGAAAGTTTTTTGTTAAAGCTAGAATTTGGTAAGGTCTTATAAAACAAGGATATATTAATAATTCCTTATGTTGCCTGTAATATATAAATATGAAACTTTTCAATCTAAAATCTGTAACTAATAGTTTTGGTATAAAAATTTTGCATATTCATAATTTATATTTTATTTGTATTAGAAAGATCAGTTCTTTGCAGGTATGTATTTTCCTTTGCAATTAATATTTTGAGGCTTTTTGTCACCTGCATAGCAATTTATTAATTATAATACAGAGAATAAAAATAATTTAAAGTGTAATAACACCTTTAGCACTGATTTTTAATCTTTTAATTTTTTCTTAAACTAAATGGGTTTTTTCAATATGATAATGTTTACCTTTCCTCTGAAGAAAACCCAGATTTCACAAGACATAGGACTTGAAATAGCCGAATTTAAGACATTGAAAAGTTAAAGACCTAGATTTTTATTTATTTTAAATTTTCTTTATTTTATTCCAGTAACAAATCTACATTCATGTTGTGCTCTTCCCCCCCCCCCCCACCTCCTGTAATGGACAAGCAATTCCACTCCACTGTTCTTCTTAGATTGTAATTTTAAAAATATTATCAGTTATGATAGATAATGTGGTATAAAATTGCCTGATTCAAGTCTTGTCTCTGACTCGGTTTGTCTGTGACATTGGGCAAAAAAATATATCACTTCCTTAATCAAGGAATAATGCTCTAAATTGACTAAATAAACTAATTTAGATGGAAAAAATAAAAATAAAAGTAAAAAAACTATATATATATATATATATAACTTCTTGATGCTCTGGGCAGCTAGCTCTCTAACACTGTAAATTGTAGAGAAGGTACTGAGAGAAAGGAATTTCTTTGGTTGGAAGTTCTCATGCCAGTGAAATCTCTAACTATCCCCATGATAAATTACAAATGGCAACAAATAAATGCATACAAACAAGCTATATAAAGGATAAACAGTAAATTATTAAGAAAAAAAAAAGAGGGAAGGGCCCAGAATGAAGAGGGGTTGGGAAAGTCTTCATGTAGAAAGTGTATCCTTAAAATCCTTTCAGACCTCAAAGTCACACTAATGTACTATTGGTGAAGTTGTGAACTGATCTAATCATTCGGGAAAGCCATTTGGAATAATGCCCCAAAAGCCACAAAACTGTGTATATCCTTTGATCCAGTAACACCACTACTAGGTTTGTATTCCAAAGAGATTTTTTTTAAAGGAAAAGGACTTATTTGTACAAAAATATGCACAGCAGCTATTTTTGTGGTGGCAAAGAATTGGAAACGGAGGTCATGTCCATCAATTGGGGAATGGCTGAACAAGTCATGACATATGATTGTGATGGAATCCTATAAGAATTGATGAGTAGGATGCTTTAAAAAACCAAACCAAACCAAACCTGAAAAGACTTGCACAAACTGATCCAGAGTGAAGTGAACAGAACCTGGAGAACATTGTACTCAGGAAGAGCAATATTGTATGATGATCAACTGTGACAGACTTGGCTATTCTCAGTGTAAACCTTAAAATTTCTTAGACTTATGAATGTTGGAAATTTCCCCATTTCCAACATTAGGTAGGGAGGGTCCTTCTCCTCCCTACCTAAGACTACTTTAGGACAGAAACCTTTTGCTAAACAATGGAAAGGGCTTTGACCTATGCTTAAGCATAGAACAGGAAGTTCTTTGAGTCATGATTGATTTTAGAATTGATACAATAGAGATACTTGGAATGACAGAACCAGGTCTTGGAACTTCCAATCTCCACCCTACTCAGGGTAACAGGATTTAGGAAGGGCTGCAGCAAAAGGATCAAGATTTAATTATTTGAGAATATGATCTTCAACAGACATGTGCAAAGCCACAGACCTCTGGGCGGTCCTGGGTTAAGCTAGAGCCACCATTGGCACAGGGAAGACATGGACAGTGATTGGTAGATGTGAGAACTGAGGGGAGGGAACTGAGATGGTTTCCTTAAAGATAGAGGGGTCTGAGGACTGAGGGGTGGTTGGAGAGGTTTTGCTCTGAGAGGTTGTGCTCTAAGAAGCTTGCTCTGAAGGAAGCTGGAGGTGGAGGCCCCTGAGACTGTTTCTCCATTTTGGTCACATGAGTGATAGGGACTGATCTCTTTTCTTTTTGCCTCTGCTATCTAAGGGCTTGGGCCTTTTGGCCCAGCCTAAACAGAGGGGGTATTTAAGCCCTATTCCCTTCTCTCTTCTCTCCCCTTTCTCTCTCTCTCTCTCTCTCTCTCTCTCTCTCTCTCTCTCTCTCTCTCTCTCTCTCTCTCTCACTTTTCTTCCTCCTGTTTGTAATTAAAAACTCCATAAAAGGTTGACTGCTGACTTGAGTTTTCATTTAGGAATTACATAGCTGAATTCCTTGGCGACCTTAAATTAATATATATCAGTCTTTTAAAGTGATTTCCTTGTCATATCAGCAATACAGTGATCCAGGACAATTATTATTTTTTTATTTTTTAAATTTTTATTTGGTCATTTCCAAACACTATTCATTGGAAACAAAGATCATTTTCTTTTCTTCCCTCCCCGCCCTCCCACCACCTCTCCCATAGCCCACGCGCGATTCCATTGGGTATCACATGTGTTCTTGATTCAAACCCATTTCCATGTTGTTGGTATTTGCATTAGAGTGTTCATTTAGAGTCTCTCCTCAGTCATATCCCCTCAACTCCTGTAGTCAAGCAGTTGCTTTTCATTGGTGTTTTTACTCCCACAGTTTATCCTCTGCTTGTGGATAGTGTTTTTTAGATCCCTGCAGATTGTTCAGGGACACTGCATTGCCACTAATGGAGAAGTCCATTATCTTCGATTGTACCACAGTGTATTAGTCTCTGTGTACATTGTTTTCCTGGTTCTGCTCCTCTCGCTCCGCATCAATTCCTGGAGGTTGTTCCAGTCTCCATGGAATTCCTCCAATTTATTATTCCTTTTAGCACAATAGTATTCCATCACCAACATATACCACAATTTGTTCAGCCATTCCCCAATTGAAGGGCATCCCCTCATTTTCCAATTTTTGGCCACCACAAAGAGCGCAGCTATGAATATTCTTGTACAAGTCTTTTTCCTTATGAACTCTTTGGGGGACAAACCCAGCAGTGCTATGGCTGGATCAAAGGGCAGACAGTATTTTATTGCCCTTTGGGCATAGTTCCAAATTCCCCTCCAGAATTGTTGGATCAATTCACAACTCCACCAGCAATGAATTAGTGTCCCAACTTTGCCACATCCCCTCCAGCATTCATTACTTTCCATAGCTGTTATGTTAGCCAATCAGCTAGGTGTGAGGTGATACCTCAGAGTTGTTTTGATTTGCATCTCTCTGATTATAAGAGATGTAGAACACTTCTTCATGTGCTTATTAATAGTTTTGGTTTCTTTGGCTGAGAACTGCCTGTTCATGTCCCTTGCCCATTTATCAATTGGAGAATGGCTTGCTTTTTTGTACAATTGATTTAGCTCTTTGTAAATTTGAGTAATTAAACCTTTGTCAGAGGTTTTTATGAAGATTGTTTCCCAATTTGTTGCTACCCTTCTGATTTTAGTTACATTGCTTTTGTTTGTACAAAACCTTTTTAATTTGATGTAGTCAAAATTATTTATTTTACATTTTGTGATCCAGGACAATTATGACAAAGAATGCTATCCATCTCCAGAGAAAGAACTGGATGCAGATGGAAATGAACTATTTTCCACTATATTTCCTTTCTTTTTTTTAATACATGTCTTCTTCCACAACCTGATGATATGGAAATATATTTTACGTGATAGCACATGTATAACCTTGTAATAATGGCCAATTCTCACTATATTTAGATGTTACTGTAGTGAAGTCCACAGAGGAGCTTGTAGAGAAGGAAGCTGAGTGTGGAAGGGATAGGAACATGGGTGAGCCGGCTCCTAATCTCCTTCACCTCCCCTGAATGAGGTTGTTAAGGGGTGCTGCACAGGTAACAAGGGATTCCCTGATGTGAGAGGCTGATGGAGAGTTGAAGGAAGGCCTTCCCTAACAGACAGACCAGGGGGTAACTTCAGATCCACTGGCACAGAAAGGACCCGAGGGAGGGTCCTGGTAGCTCTCCTTAAAGCTGATCTCTAGTTCCCTTCTCAAAGTTGCCAGGCTAAATTATTGGAATGAAATCTGACTGCGATGTAACAGGTTTAAAGACTTTGGATATAAGGCGGGGGGAGGGGGAGGATGGAAAGAGGGATTTGTTTAACTAAATGAGGTCTTTGGCTCAGATGGCCATCCAGCCAGTATGAGTTTCTCCACTCCATCCCAAACTAATTTCCCAACTATTTATAATCTATTAAAGCTAAGAAATGACAGAACAGGTGCAAGAGGGCTAAAGAGGGAGAGCAGGGCTCTTTGAGAGTGAGTCCACGACTCTCTCTGAGGAATCAGATCCTCTGTAGAGATGTTCTTAGAGGTATCAGATTGACAATCTCTTGGCAGATGAAACTTCTGGATATTGAATTGACAAATCTTCTTTATGGCTTTAGATGAGGTCCTCAGCAAGGAAATTACTTCCTGTTTGATCTAGGTCTCAGCTCTAAAAGCCCAAAATTCCTTATGGATATTTCCCAAGTCTCCTCTTCTTACCCAGCATCCTCTGTTTCCAACAGTCACTGCTGTCACTCAAACTCTTCTTGCAAATTCCATCTTTCCTTCTTGCAACCCATCCTTACAACCTTTATCAAATTGTTTATTGCTTCATGAAGGGGGGGGGGGGGGAGAAGGACAGAAGGAGAGAATTTGGAACTCAAAATTTTAGAAAACTAATATTAAGGGGCAGCTTAGGTAGCACAATGAATAGAGCATTAGACCTAGAGTTGGGAAGACCTGGGTTCCAATCTGATCTCAGTACTTCTTAGCTGTATGACCCTAGGCAAGTCATTTAACCCTGATTGCCTAGGCTTAGCCACTCTTCTGTCTCAGAATTGATAATGACAAAAAGTAAAGGTTTAAAAAAAAGGGAAAAAAGCTAACATTAAAAAATGTCTTTACATATAATTGGGGAAAAAGTAAAAGGTTGGGAAAAAAATGAGCAAGGTCACCTCTTCACCATGATGAAGTATGGGGGGCAGATTTTACTATCGATCAATCAACAAACATTTCTTAAGCACCTACTGCATGCCAGGTACTATGTGGAGTGCTGCCTGTACAAAGTCAAAAATGAAAACAGATGCTGCTCCTAAGGAGTTTATATTTTACTGGAAGAGACAAAGTTTGCACACAGTTCTGAGTAATGTTGTGCTTAGAAAGCAAAACCACCGTTATTTATATGGTATAAGTCCAATGCTGCTGAATGAGCAGTTCCAAAGTCTGTCTATCATACCTTAGGGACTAACTAGCTGTGTGACTCTGGGCAAATCCCTAAATTTCTGAGCCTGAGTCTTCACCTGCTCAATTGGGATAATAATAGCAGTTACCTCATAGGTTAGTTGCCAAGATCAAATGAAATAATATATGTAAAGCAATGGTGTCAAACTCAAATAGCTTGGGAGCTACGAATCCCTAGTTATGGATCCCTGCAGGCTGTATATTGACTTAATTTTAAAATGTAATGTTATCTGTGTTTTATTGTATTTCCATTGATTTTGTGAAATATTTCCAAGTTATATTTTAATCTTGTTCAAGCTATTGTAAAAATAATGAGAACTGTAAAAATAATAACCAATGAATTGAATATGGGTTATAAACTGATTTTAGATACTCTGCTTGCTGTGCTTACAAAGTATCTTCAGGGGGCAGCTGGGTAGCTCAGTGGATTGAGAGCCAGGTCTAGAGATAGAAGGTCCTAGATTCAAATCTGGCCTCAGACACTTCCCAGCTGTGTGACCCTTGGCAAGTCACTTAACCACTTAACCAGTTGGTTCCAAGAAAGAAGGTAAGGCCTTTGATCCAGCCATAGCACTGCTGGGTCTGTACCCCAAAGAGATAATGGGGAAAAAGACGTGTACAAGAATATTCATAGCTGCACTCTTTGTGGTAGCCAAAAATTGGAAAACGAGGGGATGCCCATCAATTGGGGAATGGCCGAACAAATTGGGGTATGTGTTGGTGATGGAATACTATTGTGCAAAAAGGAATAATAAAGTGGAGGAATTCCATGGAGACTGGAACGACCTCTAGGAAGTGATGCAGAGTGAGAGGAGCAGAACCAGGAGAACATTGTACACAGAGACTAATACACTGTGGTATAATCGAACGTAATGGACTTCTCCATTAGTGGTGGTGTAATGTCCCTGAACAATCTGCAGGGATCTAGGAGAAAAAACACTATTCATAAGCAGAGGACAAACTGTGGGAGTAGAAGCACCGAGGAAAAGCAACTGCCTGACTATAGCGGTTGAGGGAACATGACAGAGGAGAGACTAAACGAACACTCTAAAGCAAATACTAACAACATGGCAAAGGGTTCAAATCAAGAACACATGTGATACCCAGTGGAATCATGCGTCGGCTATGGGGGTGGGGGGATGAAAAGAAAATGATCTTTGTCTTTAATGAATAATGCTTGGAAATGATCAAATAAAATAATTATTTTTAAAAAAAGAAGGTAAGGGTTTTAAAAACAAACAAACAAAACAAAACAAAACAAAAAAAACAAAACCAAAGTATCTTCAGTTTATATCAGTGAAGTGAAGCTCATAAGGGCTAGGCACAAGGACGCTAAAGAGAGTCTTGTTATAAAAAAATAAAATATTTATTGAAAATATAAAGATAAAAAAGGATTTCTAACTCTAAGGGATTCTAACTCCACCCAAATAAAACTCCCTAGTTCCACAAGGAACCGTTTCTCCTGTTTCCACAGGCTACATTGATCCTTCCTGATCTGACTAACCCAAATTTTTACTATTCTAAATAAACTAAAACTATTATCCTTATAATTCTTAACTTCATCTCCAAGTTATAAAAATAACAAAAGCTAGCTTCAGCAAGAACCAAGCTAGGACCCTGAGCCTTAGCAGACTCATAGTACAAACCAAAGACCAGGCCTTTCTTTGGTCTTCTAAGAGTTATAACAATCTATAAAAACAGCAATAGATAGTCACTAGTGTTTCCCAAGTTGGGAAAAAGAAAACACTTAGCTCCTTCAGATCTTTCCCTCCTTTCCTTCTACCTCAGTCAGTGAGAGAGAGAGAAAAGATGTTACCTCCTCCAAGCCCTCAAAGAGAGAGTCCAACTCTGCCAACTGCCAGAGACCAATTGTCACAGAAAAAAACGTTAGACTTGAAACTGACCCTCTGTCTCAACTCTGTTTGAAACTCCAATACTTTCTTAAGCCAGCTTCTCTACTTCTTATCTCTAAACTAATATAACAAGATTTAATTTCTACATAAGAAGAGAATTACAAGCCTTAAGCACTTAGAGGCTGGCATGTTTGACACCTGTGAGGTAAAATACTTTATAAACACCCAAGAGCTAGAAAATTCATTACTTTCTAGGGGAACCCAAATCCCAAGGTGATCAGATGAGTCTCAGAAGGCCTGAATTAGACTGTGATTAGAAGGATGGGTCATCTACCAAGATTTCAAAGGGTGCCCCTTTGGCAACACCAACTTGAGTTGCCTTCCCTAGTGCTCTCTGGGTTTTTTTTAATCTGAGGCCTTTATATCTATCTTCTAAATTTTCTGTCATCCTTAAGACACTACTACCTTCAATGCCTGTGTTTGAGCCTAGATCCTATTGCTTACATTTGAGGGATCCCTGGCACAAATCCTTACATTCCATGATGTACTTTGGAGATTTCTAAATATGATTCAAGGTGGAAAAGAGAGTATTGCCTTCTTGAGATCAGCCTCAAAGAGCAGACCCAGTACATATGAGCCTAGAATTTGGAGACATTCTGGACCATAGGTTATATATTTATGTATATTTATTTGTATGTATTTACATGAACATACGTAAATGATTATATATACATATATGTGCATATGTACAGATATATATATATATATATACACACACACATATATATACAGAATTCCAAAAGACTTAGTGTAGCTTTAGATTATTAAAACTTAAATAGCTTAAAAACTTTAATAGCTTAAAAAGCTTTAAGCTACTAAAGCTTAACCTGGGCCTAAGACTTTTGGAACCCCCTGTGTCTATACAAATATATACCATTTAGCATTTGTGTTTCCTATATAGGTTATACTTATGTGTCTAAATGTAGTTAGGAGGAAAGCATGAATAGATATGTCAGGAAGTCTCCAAGGGAGACTTTGTTTGCTATCTGAAGGGGAGCAGAAGATTAGGGCCATGAGATGGGCCCATGTAGCTCCACTCAGACAAGGAATACCAGACTGCCTGGCTTCAGAGGGGAAATGATTTTTAGATTGAAGGTGCTTTCCTGATCACTATCCTATAACAGGGAAGGATTGCCCCAAACATGTCCAAAGGTTTGACCCCCTTCTGACTGTAAGGGGTAAAATTAAGGGTTATTGACTGAATATATCATACTAGTGGGCACCAGGGATTAATTCAATCCCAATAAAATACTCAAGTCAGTTTGGGAATTTTATGGTGGTTTAATTACAATAGAGTGAAGAAATTAAGAAGAGAGAGAGAAAAGAAAATTTAAACTGTTCCAGCCCAGACTGAGCCAGGCAGGAGTTCAGAGGCCTTGGCCAAGGGGCCTTCTCAATCTAGCATGACTACCAGCCACGAGGCCTACTCTGAGATGAGAGGTTTCCTAGGAGGATAGCATTTTTAGGAGGTAAAGGAAAAAGGAACCAGCCTAAACTACTCACCAAGCATGCTAAGAACTTCTCCCAGGCAAGCCCCAAACCGCCAAACCACCAAAATGCAAACCATGTTGCCATGAGCCACACAAGCGAGACAGAGAGCAACATCTCTGCGAGAGAGGCCAGAGAGAGGAAGTGACGCAAAATATATAGACCATTCTTTATATCACTTCCTGTGTCTCATATGTACCAATGATAGCTTCAGCTTGACTTAGGACAGCCCAGGGGGATCTGTCAGTTGTTTCTTATTTGTCACTTGCTAGCACATGTCTGTCATAGGCCTTCCTCCTCAATACTTAATCCTTAAGTAGGGGTGTATATATTCCTGGTTGATAGGATTTTAAAGACTAATCAGATTGGAGAAAATCTAAAATTCACACTCTCCCCCTGATGATGATTGGGGGACTAGTTTCCCCAATTGATCACTAAACATAATCATCCTACAACTCTAAATTCTTCTAACTGCAGGTGTATACAAAATTTTCCCTTCTAAGAGGAAACTACAATAGTTAGAGATAAGAGGGAAATAGAAGAGAGAAAAACAGCTGGGCACATTGACAAAACCCAATTAGGGGGAAGTCCCCTTTTGGCATAAGAGTATACATTCAAATAAATGTTCAATCAACCTTCAGTTCAATCAACCACACCCAAAGTTCATTCTGGATCTTTTTGATGTAGCATAGACTTTCTGGCATCTTTCTGCAACAGTTCATTCTCTGGATTTAGGAGTTAGCAAGCTTCTTTCCTTGAAGATCTTTCTCGAACAAAATTTTAAATCTTGGATTTTTTATTAAAATACAATCCCCCCTGAAGTGGGTGTTAAGAAATACCCAGTTCAGCTCAGGATGCATGGTTGAGTTATGGGGGAATATGAGTCAATTATCAAAAGAAGAGGGGGAAAAAAAGAAAAAATGGAAGAAAGTTAAAACTTTTGGGAGAAAGGGAAAAAATCAAAATCAGAATCAAAGTATCAAAATCTATGTATATAAGATTTTGAGTAAACAAGAATAAATTCATAATAGGTCCTTGTATTAGGGTCCAATAAATCCCTAACAGGCCCTTGTATTAGGGTCCAAATAAAGTAATTTCTATCCCACAACTCTGTAGGAGAGAATACAGTAATATTTCACTTTTTTTCAATTAAAATTTTTCAATTTTAATATTTCAATTACCCATTTGCAGCCAAGACTACAGGAAGTTGCCATACTATAAGAAAGAAAAAGGACCAGATTTTTATTTAGATAGGGAAGTGTCATTCCCTGGTCTGATTTTTTGTCATTCTCAAGAATATGGGGAGCCAGGATGATAGCCAAACTTCTGCACTTGTCTGTGAGTATTTCACAAAGAATGTGGATATAAGGAAGTCCTACTTCTTAACATATGTCAAGTGTCGCAACCTTGATTCTCACACTAGGTTCAAGTCCTTTTGTATTGGCTTAGAAGGTCATCAATCCTACCTGGATTGTTTTTTTTTTCTTTTTTTGACCTGTATCTCTTTTTGGCTCTATTCATGTTAAGTCTGTGATCCTTGTTTTTATCCCATTTCCTAGAATCAGACATAAACATTAATCACAGTTCCATAACATTTATCAATAAATGACAGGTTCCCACAGTTTAAGGATTTTGGGGTATGCATTAATAGTATTGCAAGTATGTATATATACATATATATATATATAACTTATATTACTGTAGAATAAAAAAATAATATTGATTTTATGTACCTTAAGTACAAAAAATGAAAAAAGAGAAATAATCAAATATTCTAATCAAAATAAAAGAAAAGCAATAATAAAATTAGAATTCAAAAATTCAATGTGTTCCCAAAACACAGTATCCACTTGTCTATGGATTAATATCTCATGCATTTGATAGGATACAGTCAATCAATCTCAATAGAAGATGCTCTCTTTACATGTGAGCAATGAATCCAAGAGTCCTCTCTAATCTTTATAGATGTTGGAGTAGTTAACAATATTTGAAATGGCCCTTCCCAAGAAGGCTGAGTTGTTCCAGTATGCTGGAAGTTCTTTATATACACCTTGTCTCCTTGGTTCAGGTCATGAAGTGAAAAGTCTAGTGGTCCAGCTTGTACTGCAGCTCCGGATTCATGGAGTTCACGCAGTTTGTGCTGTAATTCCTGTATATAGGAAGCAATAATAGTATCTCCCCCTAATAGTGATGTATATGCAGGGGAGAAAGGCTTAGTCTGTATAGGGGGATGTCCAAAAAGCATCTCAAATGGTGAGATGTGTAGGTCTTCCCTGGACCTGCTTCTAAGATAAAATAGGACCAGAGGGAGAATTTCAGGCCATTTTAAATTTGTCTCAGTGCATAATTTGCCAATTATAGTTTTAAGTTCTCTGTTCATTCTTTCAATTTAGCCTGAGCTCTGGGGATGATATGGTACATGAAATTTGGGAGTTATCCCCAAGCAAGAATATATCTGATTTGGGACAGAATCAGTAAAATGACTTCCTCTATCTGAATCAATATGTGCTGGCAGGCCAAAGCAAGGAATAATCTCTTTTAAAAGCATTTTAGCAACAAAAGCCACTGTGGCTTGGGCTATAGGAAATGCTTCCGGCCATCTGGTCAGTTGATCTACTATGACTAGACAAAATTGAAAATGTCCAGCCTTTGGCATTGTTATGAAATCTATCTGTAGGTGCTCAAAAGGTGTGTAAGCCAGAGGACGCCCACCAAAGGCTTTGCCATGAAAGGCATGTTGGTTATATGCTTGGCAGGTAGAGCAGGCTGAACACACTTTAGAGGCTATAGTAGTTATACCAGGGTCTATCCATAGTCTTTTAAAAAAACAGAGTCCACGATGCCCTGGGTGCCAAAGTGACCATTTTTATGAACAGATTGGCAAATTTGGTGAAAGAAACTTCTAGGGAGCAGGGGTTTTCCTTCAGATGACACCCATACTCCACTCATCTGTTTTGCTTTAAATTTTTGCTTCCATTTTTCCACTTCCTTTTCATTATAGGAAAGTGATAAATTTAAGCCATCAGTGGTTGTTAATGTTAAAAGTAATTCAAGTCCTTCTATGGCTGCTAGCTTTGCTGCGGTATCTGCTTGGTCATTTTCCCTAGAGACAGGATCAGTGCCATCTGTATGGGCAAAGCAATGAACTACAGCTAGGGCTTCAGGCAGCTGGAGAGCAGAAAGAACTTCATTAATAATTTCTGCATTAGCTATAGATTTTCCAGCTGAAGTTAAAAATCCTCTCTGGAGCCATAGTATCCCGACTGAGTGACAAATGCCAAAAGCATATCTAGAATCCGTATAAATTGTTGCCTTTTTATCCGTGGCAATTATACAGGCATGTTTCAGGGCTATGAGTTCTGCACCTTGAGCACTAATATTAGAGGGCAGTGAAGTTGACCATTCAGTGGCAAATTCTGTGACTATGGCAGCTCCAGTGTAGTGTATGCCATCCCTCATAAAAGAAGAAACATGAGTAAATAAAACCAGATCTGGGTTGTTTAAGGGAGTGTATAAGAGATTATCTTGAGGCTTTCTGCCATGGACACTAGTGTTTCACAACTGTGTAATGGTTCTTCTGAAGTTGGTAAATCTGGAAGCAAAGTGGCAGGGTTATACACCATTTCAGAGTAATGTTTTCATTATTTAATAGGATTATTTCATATTTTGTAATTCGCTGATTAGAACAGTGACAGTCTTTAAGAAGTCTGGGTGTCAGTCTTCTAGTTGCTCCTCCATCCTTCACTCCAAGCCCGGGTGACTGACTCTCCATCTTCCCTTTGGTTTCAAGTGACCGATCCTTCACTTCAAGCCCGGGGTGACTGTCTTCCAAACTCCTCTGACTCTGAATCCCTCTTCAGTCTTTTTTCCCCACTATTTAAATACCTTTTTCTCTTGTGTCACCTTCTCTAAATTTTCATGTCTACCAATCACAGCAGTTGCTTTTCTCCAGGACTGCCCATTCTTTAGTTCTCATCTTCTTTGGTTAGATTATATCTTTTTGGGTTACTTAACACCTCTTTTGTTAAGTTCACCTTTCATAGTTACTTAACACCTTTTTGTAGTTAAGATCTAAAAACAGATTGTAGCTTAAAATTCTAGCTTCACTATAAAGGAAGAGCTAAGTACCTTCATTGTTATAATCAGGAGATTACAATTTTATCTTCACAATTAAGAAAGAGCTAAATATCTTCATTGTTATAATCAGGGGAGAGTTTAAATCCAGTCTTCACAGAGTCATCATGTCCTTTGCCAAGTAGTAGAGTCTGATATAAATGCCCCTCTATACATCTATATATTTGTGTGTGCAAATAACCTATGCATATATGTATATTCATGCATATATATGCTTTTTGTGTCCTTATTACATATATAACATAATATACACATGTATATATATCATACATAGCAATACACATGATGTATACACATATTCATATATATTCATGTATTGAATAGAGGATCAAGAATACATAGAAAGAACATTAGTTTTGGAACTGGATCCAGATTCAAATCCCACCTCTGTAACTATTTAGGTGACCTAGGGCAAGTAATTTAATTTCTCTTACCTTCAAGTTTCTCATCTCCATAATGAAAGTGTTAGACTAGATGCTCTCAAAGGTCCATTCTGTGTTTAAATCTTTGGCCCTAAGGATCAACAATTTAGAGATGGTTCAAGACCTTAGTGATCATTTATTTAAATCTCATTTTTCAGATGAGGAAGCTAAGGTCGAGTAGGTTGAGTGATTTCCCAAGATCACATAGGTACTAACTGGCAGAACTGTTGATCTAACCCAGCTGCTTTCCCCTCTTTCTTTGGTTCCATTTTTATTTCTTCCTAATCTATACTAGTGACTGTGATGTCAGAATCTACATATGGCGACTCCTTTGTCATTAATGGACAAAAGAATTTGACATAAAAATCTTTACAGAGCTTTTCTATCTTTCATCTGTTGTCCTTCCAGTTTCATCTTTACTTGTTTCTAAGATGATTTTGTTTAGTTGGATCTCTGATCACATTTTTTGTAAATTTCTTTTTGGTCAAATGACAGAAGATTTTTTTTTAGTGCTGGCTCAGTGGATAGAGAGCCAGGCCTAGAGATGGTAAGTCTTGGGTTCAAGTGTGGTCTCAGATACCTGGGCAAGTCACTTGATTTCCATTACCTAGTCCTTACCATTCATTTTCTGCCTTGGAATCAATTCAATATACAGTATTGATTCTAAGGCTGAAGGTAAGAATTTCATGCATATAAATATATATATATATGTATGTATATGCTAGTACAGTGCTTGGCACATAGTAGATACTATATAAATGTGTGGGTCCTTCCTCTTTCCTTTTTCCTCTTTTATCATTGTTTTATGAAGCAATACTGTTCATTATATTCTACCATCCTCCATAACATTTTACAATCAAGTTTTTATTCTACATGAATATTGCCCTTGGCTGATATATCTCTACTTGGCAAGGAGACCAAATGTTTGCTGTCTGAGATAACTTTTGGCCTCTTTTGATCGCTTCATTGTTTTGATACATTTATATTGCTTAAAATCCCTTTGGAATTGGTGACAATGTCTTTGTTGCAAGCCAACCAATTTTGAGGGATCAGCCTCTAGGTCATCTGCAAGAGGGGAGGATATGTAACACTTGTTTAAAATCATAGATTTTGGGGGCAGCTAGATGGCTCAGTGAATTAAGACCTAGACCTAGAAATAAGAGGACTTAGTTTCAAATTTGACCTTAGACACATCTTGGCTGTATGACCTTGGGCAAGTCACTTAACCCCCATTGCTGAGCCCTTACTGCTTTTGGTACCAATACACTGTATTGATTTCAATATTGAAGGTAAGGGTTTAAAAAAATTTATAGGCCTTATTATATTACCCAGATAAGGAAATTAGGAAAATATCAGTAGCTACCAATCCATATGTCCACATTTGCATCTCAAGAATATCTTTAAGTAATTTTACAAATATATTAAGGGATATCCTAACTAAAAAAATGAGAATCTTTAGAATTTCATGAGAAAATATGAGAATTGAGCATTTTAAAGTTAGAAAGGACTTCCGTAGCCACCTAGTCTGATGACTGAAGAATCTCTCCTATAAGAGAAGTGGCTTGGGAGTTTATTATTAGATTGTTTAAAGGGAAAGAAACAAGAAGGAAACATCTAAATATTTTAAGTTTATTGATGAGGACAGGGAGAGGAAGGAAGGTAACAAGGGAGAAGGAAAAGTTCTTAATCTTATCCCCAAACCTAAATTCCCTTATTAATATCCCAATGGCTAACTTATCTAGGCTAAATAAGTTAAGTTTTCCCCAAACAGAACCTCACAACCGAGTCCAGTAAATGAGCCAAGATCCCAGAGGTAAAGTTCAAAGTAGGTCCAGAAGAGAAGTTCTTCTTTGGTCTTCCTTCTAGCTGCCTGCAGCCAGTTCAAGCAGGTTTTCTCCTCTCAAGCTGGTATCTCCAAAAAGGGCCAGAAAACTTGTAGAAAAATGGAAATCACAGCTACTTCCAAACTTCCCCCCAGAAGTCTGGTTTTTTCAGTTGGGACCTTAGAATATTGACCCAGGCTCTCACGTGATTCTCTGTCACATATCCCTGTCAATCAAATGCAGTTCATTTTGCAGAATCATTTTGCAATCTTTCTTTGCTTACTACAGGAGTCAACTTTTAAAGACCTGCAATAAGGGGGCAAACTACTATGTTCCAAGACAGCTCATTCCCTTCTGCTTCTGCAAAGTTCTAATTATATTTTCCCCCAATTTCCAAACTAAATTTGCCTCTTAAGCAACTTTTATCCATTTTCCTATTTTTGCTCACTGTAACCAAGGAGAACAAATCTACTTCCTCTTTTACATGATAGTCCTGGAAGACAACTATCATACTATTCCCTTTGAACCTTCTCTTCCCTTGGTATCCCCAGTTCCTTCAGCTGATCCTCATATGGCAAGAACTCAAAACTCTTTACCCTCCTTGCCCTACTCTGGACAATTTCTAACTTTGTAATAGCATCTTTCTCAAAAATGTGGTTCTTAGAATAGAACACAGTACTCCAGATATAGTCTGATCAGGGTACAAAGTACAGTGGCACTAACGGATTCCATATTCCTGTAGGCATTGCCTCTCTTTTTATTTATTTATTTGTTTGTTTGTTTATTTATTTGTACTTTTAAAAACAATTTTTATTTAATTAAGAAAATTTTTCCATGGTTACAAGATTCATGTTCTTTCCCTCCCCTCACCCCCTTCCAAAGCCAATGAGCAATTCCACTGGGTTTTACATGTGTCAAGACCTATTTTCATATTATTGATATTTGCCCTAGGGTGATCGTTTAGAGTTTATATCCCCAATCATGTCCCCATCAAACCATGTGATCAAGCAGTTGTTTTTCTTCTGTGTTTCTACTCCCACAGTTCTTCCTCTGAATGTGGATAGTGTTCTTTCTCATATATCCCTCCGAATAGTTCCGGATCACTGCATTGCTGCTAGTAGAGAAGCCCATTACATTCGATTGTACCACTGTGTATCAGTCTCAGTGTACAATGTTCTCCTGGTTCTGCTCCTTTCACTCTGCATCACTTCCTGGAGATCGTTCCAGTTCACATGGAATTCCTCCAGTTTATTATTCCTTTGAGCACAATAGTATTCCATCACCAACATATACCACAATTTGTTCAGCCATTCCCCAATTGAAGGGCTATACATATTTTTGTACAAGTCTTTTTCCTTATTATCTCTTTGGGATATAAATTTAGCCATTGCCTCCCTTAAAGCAGCCTAAAAACATACTTTTTTGGCTGTTCTTTTTATAGTGTTGACCTATATTATGTTCATAGTCAACCAAAAAGCAAACAAAAACTCAAGTCTTTTTTTTTTACATACAAACTAATGCCCACTTATGATTCACACTCCCCCAACTCATGTTTTTGTGAATTGTAAATTGGCTTCAAAAATTATCACCCAGTGGTTAAGAGTTGAGGTGTAAGCATCAGTGAGAAGCCGGAAGAAACAAGGCTAAAAATCTCAGTATAATAAGAAATTATGGAGAGTAAGGAAAATTGTGCAAGTGATATGCATTGAACATGTAATATTTGTAGTTTTTGCCACAGCCTAGTGACTATTATCTGTGTTCTAAGTGTAGCCTAATCTCCCATAGAAGTGAGAGGACTCTAAGACTATCTCCCAACATTCCAAGTTGTTAGGGAGAATGAAAGATTCTTAAAGGAAACAGAAGCAAGCTTCAGTGGGGGAGAAAAGTATGTCTGTGGGGCAGATAGAAAGTAGAAGAGGGGAAATGACCTTTTTCAAGGTTATGAAATGCAGAAGTGTTACATAGAGGAGAAAGAGAAGGAAAAGAACAGCTCTACAATTAGAACTCAAAGACAGATTTGAGACTCTTCCTGAGGAGGAAAGATCTGGATACTTTGAGAAGGAAACCACTTGTCTTCCAAAGAGTAATAGAAATCGAGGCAGAGAAGTTATCAGGTGAACAACGTAGTAAGGGGCAGAGGAAGAAGCAATAAGGGGGACAGAGGTTAATATGGCTATTTGTTGACATTGTAACTATTCAGAGATCTGTTTGTCTTCCTGGAGCATATATTCTGGACATAACAGAGAAACCTCCCAAGACTTACCAAAATGGAGGACAATTCCCCACTTCTGGTGATTTTCATGTGGCCATACAGAACACTTGCAAAAGGAACTCAAAAATATTGACAACAATTATGAAATCTCGAGGAAGAAACTGAAGACTATGGGATCACAAGTTGTATTTTCTTCACTGTTGTCCATGAAAGGCAAAGGGTACAGAAGAGAAAAGTTAATTTGGAAAGAGAAGAGCTGGCTAAGAAGCTGATGTCTGAGAATGAGATTTGGATATCTGGATCCTGATTTACAATATAGGATTGACAAATGTCTAGTCAGGTATATGCCACAAAAGCTGGTCAGAATGTACTTGCCAGATGTCTTCCGTAGCTAATCAAAAGGGCTTTCTTTATACTAAAAAAAAATAGGGAAAGGAGAAGACTACCTTTGTATATGTCTTCCTCATAGAAAGTAGCTACAAAGAAGGAAGAATGGAATGTGAGATACCTGGAAATTCACAGAAGAAAAAAATCCAAGAAAGGTACTAATGGTTTAAAAATTTTATCTCCAAATGCCCAGAATTGGTCAAAAAAAAAAAAAAAAGAACTAGTTGGCTTATGGCAAAAAAAAGGAATCAATTGTCAATCATTGTCATCAATAAGACTTGGTGGGATGAGATCCATGACTTTGTCTTTGACATGTATTTCTCCTTCAAAAGAAACAAGATAGGTAAAAATGTAGGGGTGGTTTAGTGAGGGAGCATTTTATATTAAGAAGTGAAAGAAATATAGGAACTAGAAGTAAAAGAGACATGATGGAAAGTATTTGGGTAGGGGGAAGCTGGGTAGCTCAGTGGATGGAGAGCCAGGCCTAGAGACAGGAGGTCCTGGGTACAAATCTGGCCTCAGATACTTCCTAGCTTGGTGACCCTGGGCAAGTCACTTAACCCCCATTGTCTAGCCCTTACTACCAATACAGTATTGATTCTAAGGTGGAAGCTAAGGGTTTAAAAAAAAAATTTGGGTAAAGGTCAAAGGGGGACAGAAATAAGCAATTTTTTGTCATTGGAGTATAGACTACGGGTCAACTGGACAGAAAGAGGAACTAGGTCCTAAGCTTGCCTGCTGCATCTGTTTACCAAAATCTGGCAGCCAAGAATTTGCTTTAATGGTAATTTAATCCTTCAAACAGGAGAGGAACCAACAACAAAAAAATTCTATTCTGGATCTGATTCTTATTAACAAGAACTAGGGGTCAACATGATGGAAACTATAGGGCAAAATGACTATTTTATCCTAGAGCAACATCAAGGAACCTTTAAGAGATGACACTCCCAACTGCACCTTCAAGCTGCCTGTGAGCCTCCCCCCACCCATAACCCCAGACAGTGGAGGGAGGAAGTGCTTGCATTGGACTGATGGGTAGAGGGGCAGGGCAGGCAACAAATGTCCTCAGGCAGGTACAGTGGAGAGGGGGGAATGGAGCACCCTCTTCTGGCACCCTGGGGCATATTGCCACATCTTCACTAACATGGCCCTAGAGTTTGTGATCAAGGAGGAGAAATCTGAGCATTGCCAGACAGATTTTGGGAGAGGAAATCCTAGAGGAGAGATAGGAGCAAAATGCTCTAGGAGAAATTAGCCTAGAAGAAGCTAAAGAATGAAATTCTGAATCCACAGAGGAAATCCCAATGAGGGAGAAAAATGTGATTTGTCTGAAAAGTATGATGTGGAATGCACAAACAATGCTTCACTTAAATTTTTTTTTAAGGAAATAAAAAAATTCTTTTAATGACCTCAAATTTCCCCCTAAAACAAAAGCCAGCATTTTTTCAATATCTGAAATAATTTTTTCTTTCATTTTCCATATAACATTAAAACATCTAATATAATACATATGACTTATTGTAAATATATAATTGAAGTGGGGCACTTCATAAAACAAGTCTGGACACCCAAAAATTCAATTATTGGAACTATTATTTATTGATTAATAAAGAATCTACCAGCTGGGACAGACTTCCCTAGTGGAAGCTGCATCAGACTGACATTACAGGATAGCTTATATAGGTTACAAGATACAAAGTTATTTCCTTTCACATACAGGTTCTTTTTTGACAATCAAACAAACCTTATCACAAACACAGATATGTGAGGTCAGTGATGAGTGGACAGTCCTCAGGTTGGTTACTTTCACATGCACTTAATCACTTTTCCCTAGTTAGCTATATGTTACCTTGCATTCCATCCTGACCTCTTTGATATTCCTGATGTTCCTTTGTTTCCTGACCTTCCTAATTCTCATCCTTAGGCCAATTAGAGTCTAGTTTGCAGCCTGCATAAACTGCTTGGCCTCCTGAGGGGGCTGGGTCTGTTTCCTAAAAAATGCAGGAAGGTATTGATCTGCTTTATCTTCTTCAATTTTATTATCTTCCCTTATTGGGACTACTTCATAATAAATTGTAATAAATATGGTTATCTAAGAGAAACATATTCTTATATTAGCTATATCCAAAAATCTGTTTTATTCTCCTCCCTCAACTCCTCTCCCTTTCCTAAGAAGGCAGGTAATATATTATAGATTTTACATATATTACCTTATAATACATATTTCACTTTTCGCTATGTTGTGAAACATTGTTTATGATAGAAAAAAAATTCATGAAGGAAATTAAGTGAAGAACGGTAAGCTTCAATCTACTTTTGGACTCTGCCTCCTCCCTCTATGGTGGTGGATATTCTTTTTTGTCACGAGTCCCTTGAAGTTGTCCTATGTGCTTGCCTTGATAATACTTAAGTCATGCTCAGTTGACCATCATATATTATTGTTGTTGGCATGTATAACTTTCTCCTTGTTCAACTCTCTTCACTCTTCATCACTCCATATAAGTTTTTCCAGGTTTTTCAGTGATCATCTTATTTCTCATTTCTCTGTACAAGTGTATTCCATTCACTTGAGTTTCTTAAAAAACTAAAGGTAACCTAGGATTCATGTAAATGCCTATGCTTGAGCCCTAAACTCAACAAATACACAAACAGTGCAAGCAAGATTAACTAATAGTGTGGGAATAAGAGTGTGACACGGATCAAAACAATATCAGGGCTGTGAAAATTCAGAAGGAGTTGAGACTGACAAGGAAAATTTAGGACCACAAAAGGAGCTTTTTTTTTTGTGGTTATTTGGGAAGAAAAGATAAAAAGCAGGAGAGGAGTTTGCTTTGAGGTTAGATGGGACAATAATAATTGGCCAAAGATAGAAGAAAGTGGTGTTCAATATTTGTTTTGATTCTGTTTTCTCTGTAAAAATTATCTTTACAATGTAAATGAAAGTTGAAAAAGGACTAACAGGGAACTGATACCCAAGGAGATGGTAAGTGAGCACCCAGCTGCTCTTGAAGAATTCAACTAGCTGTCCTGGATCAACTACACCCTTGGGTCTGACAGATCTGGAAGATCTGATGGTTGAGCCACTTTTGCAGATATTTGAAAAATCACACAAAATGAAAGAGGTGCCATAAGATTTGAGAAGGGCAAAGGTCAGGTTTTCAAATGACTGATTTAAAAAAAAAAAGGAACAAGAACAGGCAGGGCTTGCAAATTGACTAATTCCCTGGAAAATTCTAGAGTGGGTCATTAAAGAGATGGTTGATTAATATCTAGAAAGGGAAACACTAGTTACAATGAGTGTCCAGGACTTCATCAAGAGCAGGTCATAGAGGCAACTAGGTGACTGAGAAGTTAAAAAGTGAGGCCTGGAATCAGGAGGAGCTGGGTTTAAATCTGGCCTCAGGCACTTCCTAATTGTGTGATTCTGGGCAAGTCACTTAAGCCCAACTGCCCAAACTTTGCCCTTCTGTCTTAAAGTTGTTACTAAGACCGAAGATAAATGTTTAAAAAGGAAAATAAAAAGAGCAAATAAAAATAGACATTACATATAATGTCAGATTTTTCCTACCTATTGATAGGTTTTGCTGAATTTTTCTTTTTTTCTTCTTCTTTTAAAAGAAGTTTTGGGGGCAGCTGGGTAGCTAAATGGATTGAGAGCCAAGCCTAGTGACTGGAGATCCTAAATTCAAATCTGGCCTCAGACACTTCCTAGCTGTGTGACCCTGGGCAAGTCACTTAACCCCCATTGCCTAGTCCTTACCACTCTTCTGCCTTGGAACCTATACACAGTATTGATTCCAAGACAGAAGGTAAGGGTTTATAATAAAAAAAAAAAAAGAAAAGAATTTTTATAATAAAAAAAAAAGATTTGTTATAGTGAATAGCCTTCTGGGATATAAAAACAAAATATATAAATAAAATTGATTTTCCAAAGTGTTTAATGAATTCTTTACTAAATTAAAAGCAAAATAAAACAAAGAGGAGCAGATCCATCAGACTGACTTCATTTCTTTATGCCCAGTTTGATAGGAGGTCCTCAGTGGAGTAGCCCAGGGATCTTAGCTCTATTCCATTTAATTATCTTTTTTTTTTTCTTATCAATGAATTAGATACAGCATAGATGGTATGCTCATCAAATCTGCAGATAGCTAGGAAAGACAACTAGCTAAGAAAGCTAGAAAGGTAGCTGGGTGGCTCCTGAATCAGGAGGACCTGAGTTCAAATAGAGTCTCAGACAGTTTCTTAGCTGTGTGTCCCTGGGCCAATTATTTAAACCTCTGCCTACTTCATCTGTAAAATGGGCATAATAAAAACACTTCTTTTTCAGGGTCATGAAGGTCAAAAGAGATAATATATAAGTGCTTTGTAAACTTTAAAACACTTAGTCAGTAGTAGTATTTTACTACATGACAGATCCTAAAGGATCTTGACAGACTAGATAGGGTTGAGTTTAATAAAGGAACATCAAATAGAGATATAGTTCTGAAAAAGTTAATAATGATAGCTAACATTTATATAGCACCTACTATGCTAAACACCTTATAACTATTTTCTCATTTGATCCTAACAATAGCCCTGGGAAGATATGTTATTATTATATCTATTTTACTGATAAGGAAACCAAGGCAAACAGAGGTGAGGTGACTTGCCCAGGGTCACATAGCTAGTAAGTATCTGAGGCTAGATTTGAACTCAGGTGTTTCTGACTCTAGGTCTACTCAGCATTCTACCCAAGGTACCACCCAGCTGCCATCTGAGTGACTTTGTTCAGTATGATCAGCAATCAGCAGCTGAAAAAGCAAAGGAGGGTTGCATTAGGAGTAGCCTAAATTCTTGAAAGAGGGATGTTACAGTGCCCCTATTGTCAGCCTTCATCAGGACTCATTTAGAGGACCTTGTTCAATTCTGGGTGCCACAATTTCAGCAGGACGTGAATGAATTGCAGAGTGTCCAGAAAAGCTGAATGACATAATAGATCATTGGATTCATGTTTCAATTCTGCCTCAGTCTTACTAGCTGATTTTTAGCTCAGTTTCCTCATTTGTAAAATGTAGACAATAAAATTATTATTATTATTTTTTAAACCCTAACCTTCCACCTTAGAATCAATACTGTGTATTGGTTCCAAGGGAGAACAGCAGTAAGGGCTAGGAAATGGGGATTAAGTGACTTGCCCAGGGTCACCCAGCTAGGAAGTATCTGAGGCCAGATTTGAACCTAGGCTCTCCCATCTCTAAGCCTGGCTTTCAATCCACTGAGCTACCCAGCTACCCCCAATAATAAAATTATTTAAAATTATTTTTAATTTTTATTTAATTTAATTAAAATTTTAAAAAATAAAATAAAATAAAAATTCCCAGGTTGTGAGGATCAAACAAAATAATGTATGGGAAGCATTTTACAAACCTCCAAGTTCTTTTTAAATTCTAGCTAAGATTAGAAGGCTGAATAATATTAATAGGACTAATATGAGAATGGTGAAGGGACTTGAACCCATGACAAATGAAGATTAGGTCAAAATTGGCCAAGTTTAACTTGAAGAGAAGACTCAGGAAGTACAATGGCCACCTCTAAGTAGCTGTGAAGGAGGGATAAGACTTATTGTGTTGGGATCCAGAGGGTAAAATCAGGAGCAAGGAGTTTGTGTTTTTGTTTTTGTTTTTATTTTGTTCGGAGATAATTTATTTTCCCAATTACATGTACTAACAATCTTCAACATGTTTTCTAGAATTATAAGATCCAAATGGTTTCCCTCCCTTCCCTCCCCTCCTCTCAGAGATGGTAAGTAAATTGATCTGGATTATACATGAATTAAACTATACTTCCATTTTGGTCATTGTTGTAAGAGAATATCAGTTTAAGCTTTGAAGAGACTTGATTACTGAAAAAACTTCAGTTTTTTCAAATAGAGCTGTTCAAAAGTGGAATATGTCTTTAGATCTGGCTGATGGGGGTCCAACCCAAAGCTAATAAGGCAGAGAGGTGAGTGATGCTGCAAAGCTTTATGGGAGGAAGTGAGGGGGAGAGGGGGATGGGAGGTGCAAAGTTTTATGGGAGGGAAGGAGGGGGTTAGGGGGATGGGAGGAAAGGAGAGTGAGGGGGAAGCCATAACCTGAGGATGGGTAGGCATCTCCACCTGGATGGGGAAGGAGGCAATCTCTTATAGGGCAGTGGTCTGGATTGCCTCTAATGGTTAAAGTGAGTTACTTGGGTCCAGTGTATTGGATGATCTTAAGGGGGGTGGGGGGGTTGGGAATCTCTGTCTCTGGGGTCGGAAGTTCCCAGACCTGATGGTCAGTGACACGAGAGGACATTTGTCTAGGTCTGATAGCAAAGTCCTGAAGTTCTGCCAGGTTTTACTGGGGTTGTGTCTCACAGTTTGGATGAGTGCTGGGGTGAGGAGCTATTGATCTAGGTAGGGATTGGGGAAAGGGGGACTTTGGTCCCATGATCTGTCACAATGAGTTGGAAGCAGGGAGGTGGCTCATTGAATAGAGAGCCAGGCTTAGGTCCTGGGTTCAAATTTGAACTCAGATTCTTCCTAGTTTTGTGATCCTAGGCAAGTCACTTGACCCCCATTGCCTAGGCCTTTCTGCTCTTCTGCTTTGGAACCAATAGAGTATTTATCCTGAGGTAGAAGATAAGGGTTAAAAAAAAAATGGAATGAGTTGCTTTTGAGGTCTTCAGGCAGACTGTAAGACCACTTGTTGGCTTGTTATAATGGATCTTTCTTGTGAACCCCCATCAGACTGGACAGGGTCATCATTAGTGAGAAATATCCATGGGAAGAGAAGGTGTCATTGAAGAGTACCTAAGAAATGAGGCACACAGGTAGGGGCTAGTTATGATGGAGATTCACCTGTCAATGCAGGGGGAGCTCCAGAGAGGAGTCATAGATTTAGTGGTGGAAGTCAGTCAATAAACAATAAACATAGTCGCTGTGCTAAATACTGGAGATACAAAAAGATAAAAAGACAATTCCTGCTTTCAGGGAGCTCATAGTCTAATGGGAGAAACGACAGGCAAATAGCTATGTATAAATGAACTATATAGAGGATAAATTGGAAATAAGCAATGGAAGAAAGGAACTAGAATTAAGGGGAACAGGAAACGTTTCTTGTAGGAGATGGGATTTTAGTTGTGACTAGAAGAAAGCCAGGGAAGCCAGGAGGCAGAGCATTCCAGGCCTGAGGGACAACCAGGGAAAATGCCTGGAGTCTGGAGATGGGGGTATTTTATTCCACCAGGAACAGTCATTGGACTGAAGAGGAAGGGAGTGTATAGGATGAGTAAAATTGGAAAGGTTACATAAAGCTTTGAACACTTTGTAGAGAATTTAATATTTCATCCTGAAGGTAAGAGGGAACCACTGGAGTTTATTAAGGAGGGAGATGACATTGTCATCCCTGGGCTTTAGGGATTTCACTTTGATAGCTGAATGGAGGAGGAAAGGGGGAGTCGGGGAAGGACTTGTGGCAGGAAGGTCACCCAGCAGGCCATTTACAATAGTTCAGGTGTGAGGTGTTGAAGAGTTTTCATTGGGGTGGCTGGTGACAGTATTAGCCTATTAAGAAGCTTAGAGAAGAGATTTATTGTTGTTGTTCAGTGTCTGACTCTTTATGACCCCATTTAGGGTTTTCTTGGCAAAGATATGGGAGTGATTTGCCATTTCTGTCTCCAGCTCATTTTAAGATGAGGAAACTGAGGCAAACAGAGTGAAGTGTCCTGCCCAGGGTTACTGGTAAATGTCTGACTTCACATATGAACTCAGGACTTCCTATCTACTGTTCCTCTTAGGTGCCCTAGAAGAGATGTTAGGAAGGTAAAATAGGTTTTGGCAATAGATTAAATATGGGGTGTGTAAGAGGGAGCAATGGAAGTGAGCTTAGACATCAATCAATTAATTACTTTAATAAAAATTTATTAAATGACTATGTGCCAGGCAGCTTTAAGAAAAAAAAAGGCAAGACAGTCCCTGCCCTCCGGGAGTTTACAATCTAATGGGGGAGACAACATACCAACAGGTGTACACAGAGCAAGCTGTATACAGGATAAATAGGAGATAATTAACAGAGAGAGCAGCTGGGAATTAAGAAGGGGAGTCATAGAATGTCTTAGCCTAGGGGTCCCTGACTTAAAAACAAAACAAAACACCTAAACTATTTTGTTTGTACTCCAATATAATTGGTTTCCTTTCTAATCCTATATATTTAATTTAATTTATTATTAATTTATTTGGCTTATTTATTTGTTAAAAGACTTATTCTGAGAAGGGCACTACACGCTTCACCAGACTGAATGCCCAAGGGGTTCTAGACGCACAAAAAGGTTAGGAACCCCTTTCCTCATTTTACAGATAGAGATACTGAGGTGCAGGGAGCAGCCCAAGATAAACAAGGGTAGTGGTGGATGGGAAGAGACCCCCATGCCTGAACCCAGATCAGAGCCCATTTTTTTCTGCTACACAATCCCCAGTAGCACAGTCAGAGACCAATGAGTCTATTATTACACACTTAGGTACAGTTCTACAAGCATTCTAGTGGGGGTCGAAGGTGGGGAGGAGGAATAGAAGGGGGTTTGGGTGGGGCTCGCTCCTCCCGCTGCCTCAGGCCACGCCCCTTAGCCTCTAGCAGTGCAGCAGCACTCAGCCATCGCCGGCCCGCAGGCCTTCCTCCCTCTCCTCCCCCTCCCCCTCCCCCTCCCCACCTGCGCTCTCGGGGCGGAGCCCTGGGCCGTGCCGCGTAGCGTAGCGTAACGCTGCGCGCGCAGGGAGCCCCAGCTCCTGCTGGCCCCTCCCCTCCCCGCCGTAGGTCGGTCGGTGCCGGAGTGGGGCGAAGATGGCGGCGCCGCTGGTTCCGCTCTCCCAGCAGGTACGTGGACGGGGGCACCTCAGGGGGAGATGGGGGCGGGCCCCGAGGAGCGCGAGGCCCGCGCGGGACCAGGCCGGCGGAGGCGGAGAGTCTGGGCACCAGCCTGAGCTACGCTGCGCCGGGCCGCGGAGCAGGCCGGGGCCGCCTCGGGGGAGGTGCTGGGAGCGCGGGCGGCGGTGACCCCGGCAGGGCTGGCTCAGATCCCTCCTCCCTCCCGGAGGTGACAGGCCCAGGAAACTTGGGCCTGGGATTCGGGGTGGTGGCTGAGCTCTTGGAGATCCTCTCCAGGCCCGACCAACGTGACATGTCATCCTGGGCACTGGGAGGAGGAAGGGAAGGAGGAAGAGGAGGAGGAGGAGGCTGCGGGCCCCCAAGAAGAGGAATGCGGGCGGGGGACTCGGTGTTGAGAGGGAGAGGGAGTGGTTGTCTGAGCGTTAGTGAGTCGGTATGAAAGGGGGCGGGGGAGGGGACGGCACGGCACGGCACGGTTCCCGGACCTTGAGACCCTGATCCTCTGGGGTCACTGCGGCCACCCCGGAGGCTGGCCTGCCTGGGTGCCGGGGGACCGACCCTTCTTTGATCAGATTTGTGCCATTCACATTTTCCATCGGGACTCCTCGGGCTTTACCAGCGGTACGCCAGTCCCTCCGCTCCTCCGCCTCCCGGGTCCTGTTTTCGTGCCTCATTGTGACATGGAGGTGACCCGAAGACTGAGCCGGCGGTGGAGCGCAAACTCTCGCAGGCCCCAGTAAATTGGAAAGACTTCTGAGGGCTAGTCTAGCTGAGTTTGCAGAGACTCAGCACAGGGTTGGCCGCCAAGTGTTGAATTTGGGGTGCTACCGTAACCCCTCAGTCACTTGCCTGAGGTGCCTAGAGGTGATTGTCTGCTTTGTTGGATCGTCAAATTGAATTGTCGGAAGTTTGACTTTGCATTACAGGATGAAGCTTTATATCTAAGATATTTTAAGCAAGGGATAACCTGGTATAAAATGACTTCTTCAGAGTTAGTATCTATTTTTAAAGGATCCTCGGTCTTATTTCATAATTTTTGCTGGGTTTTGAGGTATTTTAACATATACAGAAAATAAATGAATAGTAGACTGTGAATTATAAAACCTGTTTTATGAGGGCCGACACTCAGGTCACTGTGTGACTTTGGTTGGGTCATCCCAAAAAACCTCAGTGCTCATGCCTATTAAATTTGGAGTTTGGAGTAAATGATCTTTAGGGTCCCTGCCATCTCTAACATGCAATGATTTTTAAACTGTTTGATTATTCATGGTGTGGTTCTAGTCACCATACAAAGAAAAACTATACATATAAGCAATCTCTGCTTACTGAAAGTTATACTATCAGCACTGATAGGTAATATACATGTTTAGGAAATAGATGACATTAAACTTAGACATAAATGGACAACAAGACATAGTATATGGAAGTAGCTAAAGCCCAAACTCTAGATTATGCCAGAGTGATTATTAAGTTTTAGAGAAACAGACAAATTTGGAATATTTATCACTGTGGAATTAGCATCATTCAGTTCACTTATAGGCAGTGTAGGAGAGGTATGTGAAAATGACCAAGGAAGGATGCCTGCTTCCCTCATGGGGATTATAATTTAGTAGAAAGAAAAAGATATATTCAGGATTGTAATACAAAGTAGAGGATAATACATGTATGAGATATTAGTTAAATGCTAAAACAGTTTAGAGGGAGAGAGATTTGTCATATATACTAAACACTGTTTTCAGTACTGAGTTTTTAAGTTCTTGGGTAAAACCCCTAATTTGCCTAATGAGCAAAGCTTACTGCTCCTCCTTTTTGTTGGGGCCTTGAGAGCTTTAAGACTAACCAGAAAATTTTAACACTGTTTCAGTTTTGAATATTTTATCTTAATTTAACTCTAACATATATTTGTCAGATACAGTCTAGGAAGGTGGATGGAGGTAAGTACAAAACTGGTGAATAACAGAGATAGAGTTCCATACCCAAATCTCTGGCATCTGACAGTTTTTCTTCCATGATTTTTAAAAGTATGATCTTATGGTCAATTTTTTTCTTATTTCTGTAGATATTATGCCTTTATCAAATATGGGGTTATGAACATAAGAGATGTTAAGGACCTGAGAAGTCATCTAGTCCAAACCTCTGTCTGTTGGATTAATACCTTTTGTAACATCTCTAGCAAGTGGTTGTGAAGCATTTTTTTAACCACTTTCAGGACTGGGGAAGTTTCTGTTTTAAAAGACAGTATTTCCATTTTTAGACAACTCAAATTGTTAGAAAATTATTTTATATTGAAGGGAAATCTTCCTTAAGAAGCTTCTTGTATAATTAGAAAGGTTTGGTATGTATATAAGTAATGATAACATGAATGAATGAAAAAGTATTTACTATATGGTAAACATTGTATATATTAAGGCCTTGAAGGCTGTTAGACTTTTGTAGGCTGCAGTAGGTATATAGAGTTAGTACTAGTAAAGGTATGGAGGTGAGAAAATAGTGTGTAAATCAGTTTGAAGTTGAAGGTAGGGAAAATTGAGGTATGTAAGAGAGTTGTGAAGGAGATAAGAGTTAACTTCACAATGTTTCCTTGTTTCTCCCCCGCCCCCCCCCCAAGCATAACTGTCCATTTACAAACTCCTATAAAATTTCATGCTTTAGTTCTTATCAAGGTTCTTTTCCACTGAATCTGAGATTTCTTTCTACCTGCAACTTTCTCTTATCCAGAAAATGTGGATCAAGAAATCCACAAGCAACTCAGTACTTATTCTGTGCTAGGCACTGGGAACAGATATAAAGTGAATGGTTATGAAGTCTTTAAAGTACCTTTTGGTGTTCAGTTGAAATAGAACTTTTTTATTTTTGCCAGTGCAAAAATTTGGCAACTTTTTTTGTGTTTTATACACATTTCTTGAATCATAATATTTTAGGGTTAAGGTTCTTCAAAGTATTTCCATACCATCTTTCCTTTCCCCTAAAATAATTTCTAACTCCTGTTGATTTCTCCAAGAAATGCTCATTAGAAAGTAGTATTATTTTCTTGTAGAACACTGGCCAGATCTAGGAGTAAAGGATATCTTTATTCTAGAATCATATCTGCCTTTGTATGACTTAAGACAGGGCCACTTAATAACCATCCTTAACATTTATTCCCTTCCTGTTTCACAAGACATGAAAGACTAGTGAATGTGGTAAGAACACAGATCTTTAGAAAAAAAGGTGTTACTGTGTCAGTACACACTTTAAGATCAGAAAGGTATAGACTTTAGTGATAATGGGGGGGGGGAGGGAGAGTCTAAATTATTTTCACTTTACTTGCTTCCAGATATTTCAGTATTGAGGTAAGAAACATTCTTATATTTATTAAAACCTGAGCCTCAAGACCATTTCTTATCCAAAATGATATTATATCGGACTTACTGATAAGCATCACTTTGACTTTTGATACATATATGAAATCTTTTCTCTATTTCATCCAGAGTAAACTTTAAAGCCACTTTCTTGCTTCTGTCCTTAATGTTAGTCAGCTAAGAAGGTAAAGAAAGTGGAGCCTCTAAGTGAATGAGATGGTACTATTGATCTCAGTGTCAGTTTACAGATTAAGATGCCTCAAATTGTGTCACCTTGATATTCTCACAGACTGGCATCTGCCTGTTTATCACTACTACTGTGAAAGCCATCCATCCCAGTTCATGTTGTCAGGATATCTTACTCTTGTAATGACCTAAGCAATTTGTAATGCTTTTGTTAGTAAGGAAAGCTCTATTGAGTTCATTACTGGAGTGAATTCCTTCAGCCCTAGTACCATATCTTTTCTATGTTTAGGTTCTAAATAAGTTGTACCAAGTTACTCTGAGTATGCACAGTGTAGTGGTGCTTTGTAGAACAGCAACAGTACCTGACCATTAAAGATCTTATAATCTAATGGGCCAGAGAACATATTTTAATTTATTTATCATTTTTAATGATCCTGGTTTAAAAATGTCTATTAAAGTTACTATTCTTATTGTATCATAAAGAAGGGAGAATAGGAATATTAATCACTAATTGTAGCATTGCTCTACCACCTTCAATCAGCCCTTCACCTTCACTTAATTGAACAATAAACATTCATCAAGTGCCTACTTTGTATCAGACATAATGACACAAAGACAAAAGCAAAGTGCTCACTACCTTGTGGAGTTCACATTCTAATCAGATGACAACATGCACATGTATTAAATATGCACTCGCCAAGAAATATATTAAATTGATAAGGGTGTAAAGGCTCTAGCTTCTTGGAGGACCAGAAAAGAATTAATGCAAAAAGTTGAGTTTTAAAGGAAACCCAGTATTCCAAGAGGCAGTGTTAAATGGGAGGAGTATATTCCAGGCATGGAGGGCAGCATCTGGGGGAAGGGGTAATGTGTAAGAAAGCTGGAAAGGCAAGAAGAGATCAATTTGTGATGAGCTATAAATGGCAAACTGGAGTTGTATATATAATTCTTAGAAATAATAGAGAACCACAAGAAGTTAGTGTGGTGGTGGTGGGACTACATGGGCAAACTTGTATTTTAGGAAAATTACTTTGGCAGTTGTATGGAATATAGGTTAGAATGGGGAGATATTAGAAGCAGGGAGACCAGTTAAAAGGCTTCTATAATAGTTCACTCAAAGGTAAGATAGGTCTCCAGGAAAGTGATGGGTGTGTGAGTGGAAAGAAGGGGAAAATGTGATCGATCTAGGTGTGGATTTAGAATGAAGGGAAGGATATAGTTTGAATTGTGAGGCAGTTCCTAATATTTGCCATCATTTCAAAACAAAGGCTTGAGAAGATTTTCACTTAGGAACCAGGGTGGCCAACTGGAAGAGCTCTGTAATTGTTGACCTGACTTTTGTTTCTTAGCTCCAACACTTAGTGGTTGTTAGACCCTGAGCACATCATCTAACTGTGCTGAGCTTCAGTTCCAGTCCAAGTGGCTTTCATAGCAAGGAGGATATAAGTGGACAGGTTAAAAGATTTGTGGGCTGGGTTTTTCTTTTTTTTTTGCACTATTTGCAATAGTCTTCTAATTTGTCTCCCTTTATCCAGTTTCTCCCTTCTCTAAGCTATCCTTCACTGCTGCCAAAATTATATTTCTCAATCACAGATCTGACAATGGCATTCTTTGATCAAGAATCTTTACAGCTTTACTCCCATTGCCTTAGAATAAAAGAAGAACCCCTCTGTTTAAAGCATTTTACGGTTTGGCTATAACCTGTCTTTCTAAGCTAGTTATTACATTGTTCCCCCTCACATACTCCCAAGCTCCTCCTTGATGCTCCTTGTATATGACATTACCTTTTCTGGCTCTGTGCCTTTGCCAAGCACTGTCGTCTGATCCTGGAATACACTCTTGCCTTCACCTCTGTCTTTTAAAGCCCTAATATTCCTTTAAAGCTTAACTGTAAGGATTGTCTCTTACTTCAAGAAGCCTTTCCCTATTCCCCAAATTGTTAGCCTCTCTCCAACCTTAAATGGCTGTGCATTTATTTTGTATCTTTTC